>NW_024677583.1:0-448 GCF_008729295.1 Plectropomus leopardus | reverse complement strand
TCACTTGCAAGACGGACTGTTAAATAGAGAGGGCTGTGGTCTGATAGGTCCATTACTCCTATATCACATTTTTCCATCCTATGCCTATCTTTATTATACATTAGGAAATAATCAATCCTCGAATATAGGTTGTGTGATGACGAGTAGTGAGTGTAATCTTTACTTGTGGGATTCAGATCCCTCCATACTTCTACAATTCCCAGTTCAGACATCAGACCCTTCATTTTTTTACTAATTGCACTTTTTTGTGTTCCACCTCCTGAGGAGTCTAGCTGTGAGTTGAGTCTTTGGTTCAGATCCCCTCCAACAATCAAAACACCCTCTGCCTCTTTTGTCATCAACATCTGCCTGTAAAACTTCCAGTCTGATCCTGGTGGAGCATAGATGTTAAGAAAAGTTACCATCTCACCCTCTAGTTTCCCCTTAACCATGATATACCTACCCTCTT
>NW_024677582.1:0-250 GCF_008729295.1 Plectropomus leopardus | reverse complement strand
AAGAGATGGCGTTTCCACACAGTCCATTAAGTTTACATACTGAAAAGTTCTTTCTGTCTTTTTAAGACCATTTTACCTAATGCCTGATGAATTTTTTTTGCAAATTAATTTGGAATAAGGGAAACATTTTACAGTTTTGCTGAAATAGAAAAATCCAGAACAAAACATTTGAATGCAATAAGAGCTTTTGCTGTCTTCACCTGTTTCTTGGCAATATATCTACCACATTATATTATACCGTATACCAAAA
>NW_024677581.1:0-707 GCF_008729295.1 Plectropomus leopardus | reverse complement strand
GTGTCCGTGTGTGTCCGTGTGTGCCCGTGTGTGTCTGTTTGTGTCTTTGTGTGTCCGTGTGTGTCCGTGTGTGCCCGTGTGTGCCCGTGTGTGCCCGTGTGTGCCCGTGTGTGCCCGTGTGTGCCCGTGTGTGTCCGTGTGTGTCCGTGTGTGTCCATATTTGTCCGTGTGTGCCCGTGTGTGTCCGTGTGTGTCCATATTTGTCCGTGTGTGCCCGTGTGTGTGTCCGTGTGTGTGTTTGTGTCCGTCAGGTGCGTCTGCCTCTGAGCTGGTGCTGCAGTGCACACCAGAGGGCATCAGGCTGCAGTGCTACATGAACTACTACACAGAAGAGATGAAGACCGTCTGGAAACACAAGTACGGTTCAGTGAAATGTTGCGTTTGACTCCACCTTGTACATGACAAGTGCACAAGGCATTTTTCAAATATTTACTTTGACAGCTGAGATGTCACAGCATTTACCAGCTGTGTAACTCCAGCCTGAGGTCGTCAAATATTCGCCGCTTTGAGAGCACTGGTCGCTGTCAGGCGACAACGCCAGACACTGAGCAAGAGTAAGGTTTAGGACCCTCCATTCCACCTTATTGCGTAACTTTTTACCACATTTTTCCTTTATTTTTGTGATTCTAACATGAATGAGAGGGCTACATATATAAATGCTTTTCTGTCTGTTATATTATGTTTATTGATGTTTTTACCCACTTTGT
>NW_024677580.1:0-244 GCF_008729295.1 Plectropomus leopardus | reverse complement strand
ATTTCATTTGAACTCTTGAACTCTTACTCTAAATCTATATCAACCAGTAATCAATCGTCTCTATAATAAAGCTGAAATAGAAACAATCAAAATCGGTCTCCACTTTTTACTGTTTGGATTGTGGTTTCTGGTTTTAATGATAATAAGCAACATATCTGTTGTAAATTGAATGAATGGATCTTTACTTTAAACATGTAAAACAAAGCAAAGAAGAGATTTTAACCCTCTGAACACTGAGCTGTTT
>NW_024677579.1:0-504 GCF_008729295.1 Plectropomus leopardus | reverse complement strand
CACCTGCTGAAAGGTGGCATCCTGTGTTTTTATTTATTTATTTTTCTCCATTCAGATTATTTGATGCTGTTTTCACTGTGAATCTTTGATCCTGCGATGAACGCAGGGCAAACGGGGCCTGCACGCTGCATTTCTGATATTTGAAAAAAATAAAATAAAAAATTCCACATATTTCACGATAACCAAATGACTCCTCAGATGTCGAGAAAATAAAATCGGAGATGAGGTTAACAGGCGCAGGAATGTCTGCTGCTTCAAGTCAAGAAAAAAGAGAACAAAATGTTTTACATTTGTAAAATTTATTTCTTTTCTTTCGGTTCAGAGCTGATGAAGTCGAAAACGCCGACAGATGCAGGAGACGTTTTCGTTTCAGTGAGAAAAAAAGCTTCAGAGAAAGAAAAAAAGAACAAACTGGAGACATTTTGGTTCACAGTCAATCGCCCAATATGTTTAATGTTTTCTCGTGTTTTTTGTTGCGAAAAGACGATAGTGAAGTAAATGTTT
>NW_024677578.1:0-290 GCF_008729295.1 Plectropomus leopardus | reverse complement strand
CTGACTGGCCAGAGGTGTGTCCAGGTGTGTGTCCCTCACCCTCATCTTCCTCTGGCGGGGACACAGGTAAAGGTCCAGGCAGCGCTCAAAACGCTCGTGGATGAAACGAGGAAACGCAGGAACCTGACGGAGACTGGAGAACTTTCTGGGGACAAACGGCAACTTCCTGTCTGACACGTCCTGCTGCTCCCACAGAGCCATCTGCACAGAGACAGAGAGACAGACAGACAGAGAGAGAGAGACAGACCGAGAGAGAGACAGACAGAGACAGACCGAGAGAGAGACAGACC
>NW_024677577.1:0-269 GCF_008729295.1 Plectropomus leopardus | reverse complement strand
AGCTGGTGCCAGCACTCCGAGGCCCATTAACCACACTAATGGTAGCATGAATATCACTGGTAATATTGATTGTGATATTGGCGAAAATGATAGCAGTATTATTAGAAGTAATGTTACGGTGATTAATGGTGGTAACGTTCATGGAAATGTTCTGATTTTCTTAATGATTCTCTGTCTCTTGATCTTTATTTTCCAGAGGGAGCAGCAGCTCAGAAGAAAGTTCCTCATGCACTTCCAAGATCCTCATCTGCTTTGGCCCTTCCAACTGA
>NW_024677576.1:0-495 GCF_008729295.1 Plectropomus leopardus | reverse complement strand
ACAGGCGTGTTTCTACGAACACGTTAGAGTGTTAGAGAACACGTGTTACTTTCTAGTAATTTTCCTCTGAGCTGCGTGTGTGAAGAGTGTGTGTGAGGACGAGACCGTGCACGTGCACGTGCTCTCCAGCAGAACATTTTGCTTGACAAGTAAATTTGTTTCAAACCCCATTAAACTTCAGCTGCCCCCGATAGATATGAAGTGTCTCCGCTGCAGGTCCAGAGCTCGGCCTTATGGGATCATGTTAACCCTTTGGGACCCAGATCAACATCAGCTTTTTTTGTGCTGCGCTCAGATGCCTTTCACAAACATTTTAACCCTTTGAAACCTTTGCAAACTGGTTTGATTTCTTTTAAAAAATGTGGGAAAATAAGGAAAATTTGCAAGAAATGTCTCAAAAATGGCAACAAAAAAATGGTAAAAGGTGACAAGAAAATTACCTAAAAATGAGTGTTAAAAAAGAGGGGATGATTATTAAGAAATTATCAAAAAAAA
>NW_024677575.1:0-213 GCF_008729295.1 Plectropomus leopardus | reverse complement strand
TTTCTGGTTCTAGGTTTCTGGGACTCTGGTTCTCGGTTTCATGGACTGTGGTTCTCAGTTTCTTGGACTCTAGTTCTTGGTTTCTTGGACTCTGGTTCTCGGTTTCTTGGACTCTGGTTCTTGTTTTATTGGACTCTGGTTCTTGGGTTCTTGGACTCTGGTTCTCGGTTTCTTGGACTCTGGTTCTTGGTTTCTTGGACTCTGGTTCTTGGT
>NW_024677574.1:0-544 GCF_008729295.1 Plectropomus leopardus | reverse complement strand
TCTTGCGAGAGAAGTAGAGAAGGTGTATACTTTACAGTTAACAAGGACTGATGTGACAGTGGGAATGTGCGGTGCTGTCCCATTCCTGCTCAGCAGGATTACTGCTACACGCCGTTCAGAGGCGGCTGCAGTGTGACCCTGCCCGTGTTTGGGTTGAGCAACCATACGTTGCCGTCTTGTTGTGATCACGTTATGTGGACAATTAAATATGGTGCATTAATTACATCATTACTCTGTGGAGTTATTCAACTGAGCAATATTTCTTCAGTACCCTGATGTGTTCTTACCAAAACCACCTTTGAATGTCTCCAACAAATGATGCACTTAGTGTATATATTTCTCATACTTATTCCTACTATTATATATTGTGTTGTACACTGTAGCATAATGCACATATATTTAGCATAAGGCACACATTTAAGTTTCCTTTTGTCATAAAAAACATTAAAAGTCATGGCATTAGTCAAAATATGTTGGAAAAGTTATGGAATTTAGTTATGTGTGATGAAGTTTTTACAGTAATTTTCTTTGGATAGTGTCCATG
>NW_024677573.1:0-1317 GCF_008729295.1 Plectropomus leopardus | reverse complement strand
CAGCAAACAACAAAAAATAAAAAATAGACAGACTGCCAGAACTCAGACAAGCCAGAGAAAATAAAATGTACAAGTACACATGTCAAATCTTGAACGCAATCACCCAGAGCAACTATTCCTAAAATTGGGAGTCAGAAATTAAGTCCAAGGGACCAGTATCAAAGGAGATCAAGGCAGGCCCTGTGCAAGATAGGGTAGCAAAGTTCCATGGTAAGTATACAAAAATCTCAGTACAGTACAACTGAACAGGACAATCAGTTCATAGATTGTGATCTCTCCCTCCTGATCCCAAATCTTATTAAACTTGGCGTGAGAGTCTGACAGAGTGTACCTAATCTGCTCAAGATGTCATTTAGCCACTTTTTGAAGCAGGGGCGAGATCTTGACTTGACAGAAGTTATTCCAGGTCATTTCCTTGTTTTAAAAAATAATTTTTATTTCGAAGTAGTCTTTTGTTGTTGCTGTTTATTTAACTAATTTCCTGCTTGCATCATCAGTCTGGTTCATGTCTTTTCAAGTTGCTCATTGCCTTCTCACTTTTTGAAGAAATCAAGCCAATTTGACAAACTTAACTTTAAACAGATACTAGTGCTTTTACTTCTTATGTATTTATTCAGCAAGGCAGAAACAGTAAATATTAGATTGGTGTTTTTATTTATTATGATATTATGTGATTGAAGTGGGGAAACCTGAGCTCCAGGAGAAACTATATTAATAAATTATCCCCAAACAGTTCCTCAATCAAGTCAAGTCACTTTTATTTATAAAGCCCATTATCACAAATCACAGTTGGCCTCAGAGGGCTTTACAGCATACGACATCCCTCTGTCCTTCGACCCTCACATCGACTAAGGAAAAACTTCCCCAAAAAATCCTGTAATGGGGAGAAACCTCAGGAAGAGTGGCTGAGGAGGGATCCCTCTTCCAAGACGGACAGACGTGCAATAGATGTCGTAAAAAAAAATAAATAAATAAACTACAGTAGATGACAAAATGATGTATAGCAGCAGCCAAAGCAGGGAAGCCCAGACTTCCCTCTCCCCGGCCACTTTGTCCAGCTCATCCTGGGGGATCCCGAGGCGTTCCCAGGCCAGCTGTGAGACATAGTCTATCCAGCGTGTCCTACGTCTTCCCCGGGGCCTCCTACCAGTGGGACGTGCCCTCAACACCTCACCAGGGAGGCGTCCTGGAGGCATCCTAATTAGATGCCCGAGCCACCTCATCTGGCTCTTCTCAACGCGGAGGAGCAGCGGCTCTACTCTGAGCTCCTCCCGGATGAGCGAGCTTCTCACCCTATCTCTAAGGGAGAGCCCAGCC
>NW_024677572.1:0-251 GCF_008729295.1 Plectropomus leopardus | reverse complement strand
CATGCCGCCAGTCCTCCTTGGCCTCGAGGGAAAATAATAATAATAATAATTTGCTATGACACGTGACAAATTATGATGTCGGATTTTTTTTTTTTTTTTTTTTTTTTGTTAAGTCCCACCACCAAATGTGAAATCAGTGACGTACCGAAGCGTAAAAATCGCTCAAAACACTGGTGGCGCAGCGGCGTAGTGACGCGGCTGTGCAGCGTTTATCGCGGGGAACCAGAGATCGCTGGTTCGAGACCCCATTG
>NW_024677571.1:0-449 GCF_008729295.1 Plectropomus leopardus | reverse complement strand
GAATGTAAGATTATAAGACTGGGCAGTCATAGGCAGGGTCTTCATTTAGGATCCCTGTGGCCTGAGGGCAGAAGCTCTTCCTGAGCCTCTTAGTACTGGCCTGGTGTATCCAGTAACGTCTTTCTGACATCCGGTGGATGGGATCTTTAAATATTTGATGAGCTTTATTTTTGCAGCCCCTGATGTAAACATCTATAAGGAAGCGTAGAGCAGCGTCTATTGTTTTTTAGTTGAAGGAGCCCCTCTTTGCAAGACCTTGTGGTCCTGTTTTGGGCTGTTTCTGTACCAGGCAGCTTCTAATCAGGGCAGTCTTGATGATGAAGGAATATAAATTCCTCAGTATTTTAGGGAGGAGCCATAATTTTCTAAGGCAACTTAGGTAAAACAGTCTTTTCCTTTCATAGGTTTGTTATCACACTTGCCATAGATAGACGTATATGAAGATGGAC
>NW_024677570.1:0-541 GCF_008729295.1 Plectropomus leopardus | reverse complement strand
CAATAAATTAAAATGTTTTTTGTTTATGCTTTTAATATAAGTACTTCCATTTAAGCTTTAATTTCCCATTTTAGGTTTCATATATGATGTTTCTGTTTTCTTACGTCCATTATCGATTTCAATTTCATTCTAAGAATTTAAGATTTCGAAAAATTTCAGTTTAAGCTTTTAAATCTTAAATTTCACTTCTTTATTGACACTTTACATTTTCAAATTATCATTTCACATTTTAAATTTAATTTTTCAATGTCCTTTTTCTTTTCAAGTTTATTTGTGGCCTGATTATTCCTCGTTGTGTGGTGTATTAATAATCTTTTTTAAAAAATATTTTAATTCTTAATATTCTTTTTGGACTTTAATGACCAAAAATATCCTCCATTTGTTGTTTTTTTAATTTGTGGAACATTTCTTTCCAAGTTGTTGTGGCCTTAACTGTCTGTGTGTTTGAAAAAAATCACACAGACAGTTAAATACACGTTAAAGTCTTCTAAACGCAGCGCAAGAAATATTAAAGCTGCAGGCAGCGATGAAAGGGCCCTCG
>NW_024677569.1:0-455 GCF_008729295.1 Plectropomus leopardus | reverse complement strand
CTAGGCAAAGATGTAGGTAGTGTATGATGCAAAACAAACAAACAAACAAAAAAAAATCTCTGTGTAGCTCTCAACTTGAAAACAAATACATTCGCAAAACCTGCAGGAAAGATTTAGGGCAATTACCAAAAAGAATAATTCTTAGAATAAAGTCAAAAAGGAAGTGAGAAACTCAGTGCTGAAGACCTGCTGATTGTGGTGTGGCAGGAAGTAAAATTTGGCCCTATTAATTTCAAATAACTAAAGCAGATTTACACTGTCTCTGCAGGTGAATCCTCTGATGCAGATTCCATGCAATCAGCTTGATTTCTTTGCAAAGTTTTGCCATTATAATTTTCCGCTGAACAATTTAGGAATTTTTGTGATTTTTTGAGAGCAATGTTGCCATTATGATTTAGTATGCAATTCTTTTCAGGTTGTTGTCTTCCTCTATCTTCTTGCATATCTGTATTATT
>NW_024677568.1:0-514 GCF_008729295.1 Plectropomus leopardus | reverse complement strand
GATTTATTTGGCTTTATCAGCTCAGACACCATCAGTGTGTCGATCGTCAGTCCTCACAGCTTCATCAAACTCAAACTGACACCAGCGAAGCACAGCCTCCAGCCAGCAGCTCAGCTCAACAAATAGAAACAGGAGCTGATGGAGAGGACTGTGGAGGACCAGAACCAGCCAGCAACTCACATCCAGAAATACATTTAAAACCAGACACTGAGGACAAGACTGGAGACTCTTCTGAACCTGAGACGGATGACAGTGATGATTGGAGGGAGACCAGTGGAGGTCTGAAACCAAAGGTCTTACAGAGTGCTAAAACATTTAACAGTTACCTTTTGAAGATCCACAAAAGAAATCACACAGGAGAGAAACAGTTCACAGAATTCACAATTCTGAGCCAATGCAATGCGGTCCATGAAGAGAAACACAGGGGGTCAAAGCAGGAGGACCCAGAGCCCCCAGACATTAAAGAGGAGCAGGAGGACCCAGAGCCCCCACACATTAAAGAGGAGCAGGAGGA
>NW_024677567.1:0-993 GCF_008729295.1 Plectropomus leopardus | reverse complement strand
CACCACCAATCATGATCCAAATGTGTTTATTTGAATTGATTTAAAATGAGATGTTATTTAATACTAGAGTAAGGTCGATTTCTGGTTTTGCTGGTCTGATGTGTGAGCTCAGAGCGGTTTGATTTATGCAAACAGGCTGAACTGGCATTTGGCATTATGTCGCATTCTAGCAATTTTAAAAGTAGCCTAAGCCACAGTGCCAAACCCAACTCAAATTGCATTAGTAATAAGCAATATGACATCATGATCAATATAATATGTTTGTATACTTACTGATGGAGCAAGTAGTGCTTTTAGTTGTATGTAATTTACTGCCGAGCCAGGACATTACAAACATAGGAAGAAAGCAGGTAGGCTACTTGGCCATCTTTTAAGTGTTTGTTTCTCCTGACTCATCTTGAGTGCACAGCTGAGAGCTGTGCGGTTTGTTTACATGAAGAAACAGAAGGTCATATTAAATGGTTTCAGTGTGGACAGAGTGCTCTGGTGTTACATGATGCTAAGTGATAGATATTCGCTTTCTGCTGGGACACAGAGCCATTATGTTCCACTCAGCATTGACTGCTGAATTATGAAAAACACCTGGTAAAATTTGGTAAATGGGTTCGGTGATCGGCTTAATATGAAACCAGTTTGAAAATGTTCACACCAGCCCAACCCATTTTAATGCTAATAAAAGTGCTCAGACCTGGGGTGTGATTACATTATTCTTTGGGGGCTACAAGTACACACCCCAACATTCATAAAGTATCGACAGTATCAGTGGGCAGCAGTCTCTATTCACTTATTGTTACAGCTATCCATCATGTAACAGCATTCAGTGGTTTACCAAATAATCTCATGTTGACTCTAGTGGACAGAGAGGGAGGCAGAAGGTGTGGAGGATGCTGGAAAAAGGGCAGGCACAGGTGACTTAGAGGTGGTGAGTGTGAATAGTGTGACTTTCGGAAACTGTGATAGAATACAGCAGAGTACAAGTCTATCATTACTCTT
>NW_024677566.1:0-254 GCF_008729295.1 Plectropomus leopardus | reverse complement strand
ATGTGTTCCAGCAGATGAGGTGGCAACATGAATCGTATCCTTGATTTTGAGAAAGAGCTGAAGAACTCTCTCCTGGAATCCTAGCCAAGAAAGAAGTGACCGATTATTACTTTTATAACGTAGTGAGTATGCTCTACACCACAAAATCATTGTTTTTTCATTTGCCCAATAAAAACGCACTGCAAAAATTCAAAATCTTACCAAGAATATTTGTGCTATTTCTAGTCAAAATATCTAATTTCTAGTCAAAATAA
>NW_024677565.1:0-959 GCF_008729295.1 Plectropomus leopardus | reverse complement strand
TATTGGCTGCATTGCCCTCTAGATTTTTTTTTTATGTCTGTGAGTTTTTTCCTGAACCTCATGAGTTTATACAGATGCACATCCTCATTATAGTACTGTTAAACTGCTTGTTATGATATCCAAACAGTAGGTTGTCTAGTAGGTTGTGGTGGCACTGATTCCCAAAATCCAGCTGGTCAGAATGAAGCAGGAAAACCAGTCCACAACCACATGATAAAAATTACATTCACTTGTAGAAAGAAATCTCACGAGAGCTTTCACAATGGAAGGGGCCTTTCTTAACAATAATAAACAAATGCAATTTCAATTATCAACAAATGTGTTTAATAACCATATGTGTTTATATGTGGGGTTACGGGTTAAATTGGGTCTCAATAAAATAAACAAAATCACTACATAAAGCCTGATGGCTTTCCGTGAGTGAGACAAGCAAACTCTTGCACAAAAACACAAAAACAGCCCAAATACAGGGGACCTAGTGGTAAGGGGCCTAGTGACCTAGTTCATTCCACTTAAGGTTTTAGAGAGCACAAAATCCCCCTCATACAGCACAGCAAAAGACAGCACTGAAGTCACAAAGGGCCCAAAGAAAAGAGTTTCTGGATGACAATGTCTGCTATCATGAGGTCTGCATTTGATTGAGAAAGGATCAGAATGCCCTGAGTGTGCATTTCTTCTCCTCTCTTAAGCTCCCAGATTGGCCCAGAGGGGCAATGCACCAAGCTGCTCTTGATTCTTAATTAGGAGTCCGTACCCAAACCTTGCACAACAGGTGATCTGAATAACCCTCTAATCAGCTCAGGGGATTGTGACATCCAGCTAAAATGAATTGGGAAAAAAAGGAAGAAGAAGTATGGATGCAGAGTTAACCCTGCTAAGAGATGCAAAGATACATAAAACATCTAAAAAAGAAATGGGCAAAACAACCACAAAACTACAAAAAAAAACTTAACAAAAAA
>NW_024677564.1:0-659 GCF_008729295.1 Plectropomus leopardus | reverse complement strand
TGAAACGGAGGCTAAGTCTAGGAAAACACCCCTCTGTTGGGGTTTCCACCAGCAGCTTCCCACATCCCACTGGTGTCTACCTACAGTACCTAAAAGAAAGCATTTTTTTAGTATGCGAGACTGCTTGCAAAGACAGGCACCGGCGACCTTCAGACTACAGCTTTTAGCAGCCATTTCCACAATGGAGGTGGTGAACATGGACCACTTGGATTCCGTGTCCCCATCCTCCCCCAGGAAGCACGGGATGTAGCCCCTAAGGAGGAATCTATGATGCCAGGGGTCAGCAGCACGCCCAGGGCACCCTGCGGGTCACGGGCCCACTGGGTGGTGACAGCATGTTACTTATTTGGGGTAAGCCCGACTGGGCCCTATGGCCCTTCAGCTAATCCCTAAACATACTGCGGAAGTAGAGAAGCGTCTTTCTACCTACCGTTGAAGCTGACGCTGCCGATATAATTGAGCAGTTTCTTCCATCCTGTCTGGTCCATCTTGGAGCAGATACTGGAGTTTTTGGGACACAGGTCCCTCTGCATGTTGTGGAGGGCGTGAGCCATGGCACACACCATGTCAATCACACACTGGACCTTCCCCTCCTGCTCGTACTGGGAATCAATGCCGATAAGCTCCTGACCTGAGAGACACACACAGAGAGGACAGAC
>NW_024677563.1:0-389 GCF_008729295.1 Plectropomus leopardus | reverse complement strand
ACTGATGTTCTGGATTTAATATTTTACACTCCTCTGTCAGCCTGAATCCCCCTCCAGGGTCCTCCAGGATTCTCCGGGGTCCTTCAGGTCCTCCAGGAATCTCCAGGTCCTCAAGGGTTCTCTAGGATTCTCCAGCTGCTGTGAGTCAGTGTTTGTCTTAACTCAGTCAGCCAATCACAGCTGGCTGATGAGGTCACATTCTGATATTGATAAATAATGTTTTTATTGATCACTGATTGATGATGTCACCTAATGATGTCATGTTGTGTAATGATGATTCACAGACACAAAGACTCACAAACACAAATATTCACAGACACAAAGATTCACAGACACAAAGATTCAAAGACACAAAGATTCACAGACACTAAGACTCACAGACACAAAGA
>NW_024677562.1:0-1260 GCF_008729295.1 Plectropomus leopardus | reverse complement strand
TGTGTATGCAACATGTATGTATCGGTTTGAATGTACTGTGGTGTACTGAGAGCCATAATAACAGCCATAATTCCACTTCATTGTTGGACATAAAGGCAGAGAAGGCCTGAGCATCTTTTTGTTCCTCCGACTTGTTGTTTATCACTGTATTACCATGGCCAACAGCGTTATCTGTCACGCCACGTCCCCTTCACTGAATGCACAGGGAACAGCATTGGCACTGCAATTTCCATGTCAATACACAAGCTGAAGATGCCACGTAAGTGTTGAGAGATGAAAACACAAGTGCGCTGGAGTACTCTGGTGTGGGTTGTGCTTCGCCCCCCTGACTCCACTTTGGCCGCCATCATACTCAGCAGGGTATTTTCATCCACATTATGAACCCTCGTCTGTACTAAGAGCGTATTACAGTCTGAAAACCATTCTATATATTTACTGGTCTGGACCTGTGTATACCAAGGCACATGTTTCTGCAGTGTAAAACATCTAGTTTAATAAAAAAGATTTAAGTCAAAGTGGCATATTTTAAAGTATTGTCTATTGTCTACAGGGTCTGATATGTTTTAAGGTTGGCTGTTGTGTAAATGTAGATTTGTGTTTACTTATGAGTGATTATCCTTAAAGAAAATAAATCACATTCATTTCACATGTGTCAATATGTGAATTAATGTGGAAAAACATGTTAAATTCATGTGGCTTTTCTGTAAGGGGATGGTTGCTCTCAAGATAAAATAAATGCATCAGCATACTACAAAGAGAACTGTTAGATAGAAGCAAACATTTATGGTCTGTTAAATATAAATAGATTAAAGACTGTAGTTAAAGATAGTATATATTCAGGGCTATCTCTTCGTTATTATTCTGGCTGCTACATTTTTACTGCTGATACAGGAAATTTCAGTGTGTGTATCAGACGTTTTTGAACATTAGGTGTAAATCAGACTGTATAAAACTAATGTATGTAGCCATGCCACCTATTGGTTTGTAGACTCCAGTTTTGAAGCCTCCAGTTTGGACTTTGTGCTATTGCCGTCATGGTTTTTTGTAGGCAGGGTTGAATAAATGTAAACACTTTGCAGAAAACCTGTCACGCCCTTAATTATGCAAACTTTTAATGCTTAATTAAATTAAAATGGTCTAGTTATTTATAAATTCACCCCCAAACAGTCATGAATGTTGCAGCTATAGAGACCAAAACCTTTTTCTTTTTTAATTTTGCACTTACTAAGGGTTTTTTTCCTTAAGTCTAAATTCTTGCTT
>NW_024677561.1:0-400 GCF_008729295.1 Plectropomus leopardus | reverse complement strand
TGATAAGATGTTACTATAATTCTGCACTATTAGATTATCATATTCATAATAGTGGGTGAGGAGCCTTAATCATGTCCTGGAATATTTTATTATTGGAACAAAACATTTCATTCAAGATGTGATTTGCTTTTGTTGCTGCTTTAAATTCTCATTTGAACATAATGCATTTGTTGTCTGCCAACAAAAAGGGAAACTAATATCTATTCTATTGACTGTACATGGATTTTTAATGTATGTACACTGTGGCACAGGATGCTAATGTACTGTATGGCTTTGATGTTTTTATGAAATTTTCATGTCGTGCTACACTATGATGTCTGGAATGAAATTAGCACGTCACTATGACATATTTAAAATTTATCAAATTTTTACGACATACATTACTATGACAATGACATTT
>NW_024677560.1:0-282 GCF_008729295.1 Plectropomus leopardus | reverse complement strand
GGTTGATGGGTAGAAATGGGTGCCTGGTACTGGTCAGGGCAGGACTTGCGTCACCTCCCCAGCATACTGATCATAACATAAGGGGTTGGTAAAATAAGGACCCACCTTTAAGACACCATAACACTATTTCCCACCAGCCCAAGACCTTTGGCTGTTGAATCTCACCACCTCCACAGAGCAGACAAATTGAGACATGCCTGTAAAAACAGAAAGCTCAATGGTTTAGATGTTGAAGTAACACTTAAAAAGTTGGAAAGATTATAGAATTAGAATATGGATTGT
>NW_024677559.1:0-428 GCF_008729295.1 Plectropomus leopardus | reverse complement strand
GGCTGCAGCCTGACAGTAATAAACTGCACTAAAACACTAAAAAGTACAATAAAAAAGACAGCAGCTAAACACCTATCAACAATTCCTCACATGGAGTACATTTAGAAGATGCAACAGCACATTTACTTTAATTGCAGGCTTCGATCTCTTGGAGCTAGTAGCCAGATTATCTCTGTTTGTCAAATCAGTGATTCAATGTGTCGTGCTGTGCTGTGGTGCAGCCTGGCTCAGCTGCCTATTTGTGAAACTTCAAACTAAATTATACAATTAAATAACACTGAAAATGTAGGCTTTCCGAGGAAGCATGTTTCATGGTCGCGTGACAGTGGAAATATGAGGTGCTGTTCTGTTCCTGCTAATCCTGTAACAGAAAGGCAATACACACTCTGGGTCACTGCTATGTGCTGTTCAGTGGCGGCCACAGAGTG
>NW_024677558.1:0-622 GCF_008729295.1 Plectropomus leopardus | reverse complement strand
TAATAGTCCATCAGCTGACAGTCCTCGCCCAGCGCCGTCCTCGCCGTTTGCAGCAGCACGTCCTCGCTCAGACTCAGCTGCTGCTCCCGCTGACTCAACACCCACTCCGCCAGCTTGTCCGTCCTCCAGCACCACTTCCTGTCTGGCAGCTGGCGCTCCTGCAGCCGGATCCACATCCGGATCGACACAGAGGACGCGCGGTGACGGCGGCAGGCCTGAGGGAAGCCGTGACACAGAGCGGAGAGGACGGCCGCCAGCTGAGTGGCCGTCAGAGGAGAGGGAGGACACTGAGGAGGAAGAGGACCACATCACCATCATCATCGTCATCACCATCATCATTGTCATCATCACCATCATCATCATCGTCATCACCATCATCATCACCGTCATCATCGTCATCACCATCATCATCACCACCATTATCATCACCGTCATCACCATCATCATCATCGTCATCACCATCATCGTCATCACCATCATCATCGTCATCACCATCGTCATCACCATCATCATCGTCATCATCACCACCATTATCATCACCGTCATCACCATCGTCATCGTCATCACCACCATCGTCATCACCATTGTCATCACCATCATCATCATCATCACCATCACCATC
>NW_024677557.1:0-204 GCF_008729295.1 Plectropomus leopardus | reverse complement strand
GTAAAGCAACACACTGATGTTGAAACACCTCAAATGAACACACACATGCACACAAATGCAGAAGCGAACACTGGTGGGGGGAAATAAAATACACAGACTCCAAAGACTGTGGTTGGTTTTACAGCAGCCGCTTCCCTTTCCCTTACTACTGTTTATTTGCACAAACTAATTAATGGCCTGTGTGTATTGTGTGTATGTGTGTGT
>NW_024677556.1:0-215 GCF_008729295.1 Plectropomus leopardus | reverse complement strand
AACTCAAAATGCCTGTTTAAAATCAGTTAAACAAGAAAGAAGTTAATAGTTCATCGGGAAAGTATAATATATAAGGGCCCACTTCTAGGGATTCACCTAAATGACCAAATGCTTAAAAAACAAACAAGAATAATTACAAAAAAGGCAACTACAAATCATAATTGAATGTGTATTGTCTGGGTGAAGATGTCAAAAGATCAAACGAAATGTAACAC
>NW_024677555.1:0-890 GCF_008729295.1 Plectropomus leopardus | reverse complement strand
AAATAGAAGACTCTTGCTTGAATTTGGTAATCCATCACAGCGAGTTAAATTTTCAATTATGATAGTACTTGAATTGTTGTAAAGATCTGCAATGAATGAAATGACTTGTGACGCATCTCGGAAAATTCCATAGTCCTTCTCATAAGACATTCATGCCTGATGTTGATCTGTTTTCTGACACAGCCAGTCAGAGTTAATTTGCCATACCTTTTTACTCTTCGCAGGAGCATGCGTCAGTGCCATTGACTTCACAATTGTAGCAATCCTTTCTACTTTACACAAGCTTTTGTGATATTATCTTAAAAGTGTTCTGCTTGAGCCAAATACAGCCTGCAAATTTTCTGTGGTTTAATGGGTCCAGTGAGTTCTTTTCTTTTCTCTTGGGCACTGATTATCAAATAATATTTGTGGGTTTTTTATTAGTAAAAGTGGAATCACACAGTTGACATACATCTTTTAGGCCTATTATTTTTTATGGCATTTTTTAGCCATTTTATTTTACTTTTTTAATTTTAACATTTATTTTACCAGAAAAAAACTCTTGAGAACTAAAGTCTCTTTTTCTAGAGTGTCTTGGCCAAGACAGGCAGCAACATAAGTTACAGACAGACATAGAACAAAAATAATCAAAATATACAGCTTCAAAACAAACAATATAAAAAACAAAAAGAACCCAAAATAAGTAACAACAAGGAAGGACGTACACGTAAAAAGTATGTTAATATATACCATAAGTGAATCTTGATGACAGTGCTTGCCTCCCCAATTGCAAATGTTCCACCAAAAATGTAAAAAGGTAACCAATACTGCCATCTCTAGAGAGATGGCACTAACATGGTTGTCAATTATTTACCTTTACAAACACTGCAATAATCTGCTGCTGGTTTTTT
>NW_024677554.1:0-518 GCF_008729295.1 Plectropomus leopardus | reverse complement strand
TTTTTTTTTACCATATTCTGCATATGTATGTTGTTCTACTTCTATGCATCTTAATGGAAATATTCACTTTTTGTCTTTTTTTTACCATAGCTGTTATTGATTGTGTGGAACCTTGATATCTCCTTTTCTCTTCTTTTTCTCTACTAAAAGCCGAACTAGGGACTGGAGTTGGAAACTAGCAAAAGCTTTAATCTCTATATGTGAAATATCAGTTAATATCAGTTAGCGGAAGTTATACTGTTTGTATTTATATGGAGAAAATACGTGTTATTTCCACTGGGTGCGCTGTCAGCATAAATGTTGCTGCGTATCATTGGCATATCCCATGCACTTTCTTTCTATGTTTTTTAAGACATAAAGCTAATTTGCTCAGGTCTCAAAGGGTTAAAACAAATAGTTTTACAGTGCAACAGTGCACAAACGCTTATTGATTCAATTGTGCCATTTAAATCCCCAAAATAGTAGCATGTGAAGAGGAGAAACAGCAGCAGGTGTGGATTAATATCCTCCATCTTCAG
>NW_024677553.1:0-547 GCF_008729295.1 Plectropomus leopardus | reverse complement strand
GCCTGCAATATTAAAAGGTAACAGTGTCACTTCAGCCATTGAACCCCAGTGCTCCTACTGACTACTATTAATTATAGTAATCAGAAAAAAAAATCTTTAAGGGTTTCAGGAAATTAGACTGTAGTGGATCACACAGTTTGCAATGGACTCCTATGACACTGCCTATTTTTTCTCCACACAATCCCTATTTCTTGTCAAAATCTGGCACTGACATAACCCACAATGCAACTCCTCCACAGAAAGTATGGCGATTTTATTTTATGAATATTTATCAGCAGGCAAAATAGTGGTGGGAACACCAGGAGAACGGCAAGTAGCAACGGTAAAATCGCACGTCATAAGACCTCCTTAGAACACACTACCAGTTGAAATAAAATTCATACAGAAATTAAGATTAGAGATGTGAGCATTTTCAACTATTTTATGTCTTATAGTTGAGTGTTGCAAGTGTATGTAACCTTGATATTTCTGTCTTTTCATCTTTTTTTTTTACTGTAACTGCATGTTGTAATTCTATGTAATCTTGACATAAACATCTACCTTTTTT
>NW_024677552.1:0-310 GCF_008729295.1 Plectropomus leopardus | reverse complement strand
TGATGAGTTTGAAGTATTTTTAAAGTTGTTTTCTTTGTTGACTTTTCTGATCTGAAGCGAAGACGCTCATAAATAAAACCTCCCTCTGTCACCGTCATGCTTCTCTTGTTGAATCAGATAAAAATAGACGCTCTGCGTTTGATCCGCTGGGCTCACTGCAAACAAGGTGAAGCTGGCAGCAGATATTTCTGCACAGACGATCGCCTCCATCACCACCGTCGCCTCCATCACCACCGTCGCCTCCATCACCACCGTCGCCTCCATCGCCTCCATCACCACCGTCGCCTCCATCACCACCGTCGCCTCCATC
>NW_024677551.1:0-1372 GCF_008729295.1 Plectropomus leopardus | reverse complement strand
CATGTAAACATCTAAGTCGAACTTTAACTGGACTCGGCGTTCTGCTCATGCCTCCGTCAATGGTTAGGGTTAGGGACTGTCGGTTATTTATGAGGGGAGAGTGGTGCTGCAGAATAGGTCAGGTATTTTTTTTTTAAATTAAGCACTGAAGAGGGACTTTTGTTTTTAATTTTTGGCTTAGGTGAGGGACATATAGCTTTTAAAGGTCATATTTTATATTTATTTTAATGAAAAAAAGCCAAAGCCCAGGCTCCCCCCTCCTCTAATAAATAAAGTAATGTCCCACAACACCGTCACCAAAGCTAAGCGATGTCCTGCTGTGGACATAAATATATAAAACATATATAAGCCACCCTAAAAAAATCAATATTACTTTCTCCTCTTTATCTTCCACAGCAGCTGATGGAGGCAGCAGCTCCGCTGCTCAGTGGAGTAAAATGACTGTTTTTTTCAGTTTGGTGTTTTTGATGACGACTTCAAATCCCTGTGAGTAAGGGCTGAAAATATTCTTAATATAGCATACACTTAACCTGATATAGTTTATTTATTTATTTTTATTTTTCAAGGTGGCTTAAACTTAACTAAATGGGATTAAAGCGAGTAAACAAGTCAAAGTGTCGTTGTAAAAATGTTGAATACTTAATATTATCACGTTTTTGTTTTACTGTTACAATTATGGCATTTTGGTCCATATGACCGACTCCTGGAAAATCTTATTTTGTTAAATCTGTCAGACCATTGCCTCTTTAAAGGCTCAGTTCACCCACTTCCATGAAATGAAATGAAATGAAATGAAATAAATCTCATGCCCTTAGTGATGAGTATCTGCAATAATAGATATCACTAAGGGCATGAGATTTACTTCCAGTTATTCGGTCAGGCTATTAATTATCCAGAGTAACTGCGAAATTGTTATGAAAAGTTAAAACCTTTTAAATGTCTTTTTTTTATGGCTGTGAGGAGTCCCAGAGACATTTGTCTCACACAAATAAACCTAAAACTATCTGCACGTCTATTAAACAGCAGAGGACAGTGAGACGATATTTTCTGTCCCCCTGAAGGAACCTTTTAAGTGCTCTTACGTAAAATCTTCATTTTAATTTTCCCACAGTTTGTCAGACTTCCTGTTTAAATGTCAGCCCTGCAGCTTCTTTGGTATTTTGATGGAGGGTCCCAGTGTGGTCAGCTGACCCCTCATCAAAGTCAGACTCATAATTTATTACTAAATGTTAAAACATGCAAAGAATTTGCTTTGGTGTGTAAATCCTTTATATAGTTAAGGAAAATTTAAAAAAATATATAGATAAAAGAGACATAAATATAGAATACAATGACAATAAAAATATCAATAAATGCTTTAAAAAATATGGAT
>NW_024677550.1:0-838 GCF_008729295.1 Plectropomus leopardus | reverse complement strand
AAAACAATGATCAACCACAGCTGCTTAGTATCATCATCAGAGAGTTAAAACTCAAATCCCCTTCGGTCGTCCTGACTGATCTTTCCAGCCTCCACAGTCGATTTCAGGTAGATACTGATGGTGCTGATGGAAGATTTGAGGCAGTCTCTATTTATATATTTATATGTAGAAATGTTCTGATGTTACCATCATACCCAATGAAGGTCTACTAGACTTTTTCACTAGATAAATATGAAATTAATTTCTATTAATAAATAAAATGATCAAATTAAGATTTTTTTTGTCTTTGCCACAATTTCCCTCCTCAGTAATAAAAGAGTGATTGTTGTATACAGTATGAGTTTTGTTTTGACTCGTAGCGTCACTGCTGTCTTGTAGTCACTGGAGGGTGCTGTTGGCTTTTTATTCTGTTTGCTTCTCATAGTTTCTGTCTTTTGTGTCTGAAAGGATGGAAATGTGAAACACTGAAGACATGAAGGATTTTATTCTGAAACTTTACTACATTAAACAGTTAATACAGATACTTTTAATACTTTGATCATCTCCCACAGAAATTTCTGAATTCAGAGCTATTATTTCCTTAACAGTTGATTTATTTATTTTTAAAAACAAAGATTTCAGGGCTTCATTAACTTACAGGAGAAAAGTATTTATTATTGTTATACTTAATTAAAGCTGGTTTCAGTCTGGCATCACTGAGCCGTCAGTCAGCCGTCAGTGAGCCATCAGTGAGCCGCCAGTGAGCCGTCAGTCAGACATCAGTCAGATGTCAGTCAGCTGTCACTGAGCCGTCAGTCAGACGTCAGTCAGCTGTCACTGAGCCGTCAGTCAGACGTCA
>NW_024677549.1:0-731 GCF_008729295.1 Plectropomus leopardus | reverse complement strand
TCTGTGTTTCACTCACCTGATCACCCAATCACCTGATCAGCTGATCAGCTGATCACACGTAAAACTTGTAAAAACTTGTAAAACTTCAGTTAAACTCAATAAATGCAGATCAAAACATTTCAGATTCTTCGTCATTTATTTATTTATTTCATCTGTTAACAACAATCATACTGCTGGCGGTCCCCGACCCCTGGCCCCTGACCCCTGCTGAGATTCAGACTGATCCACCAAGTCCATCCCGATCCCCCTCCAACTGATCCTGAATGGCCTCTGATTGGGCCGCCTGGTCCGACCATCCCCCTGCACATGACCTGCCGAGCAAAGCTCACACCCACCTGCCGCATTTCTGCACGGACGCAAACATTTTCTGACTTCCTGTGCAGTTTAGACACTCAAGGAAAGTTTATGCAGCGAATGTTTAAGTTGTGAGTTGGACTCTGCTGAACTCTGCTGGATGCAGTTGGATGCAGCTGGATGCAGCTGGACGCTGCTGGATGCAGCTGGATGCAGCTGGACTCTACTACTAATAATAATAAATGATAGATTTTATTTCTAATGCACTTTACATTAAGCAAAATCTCAAAGTACTACAGACATGGTATAGGGACAGTAGATTAAAAACATTAAAAACAAGGCAAAAGCTAAGAATCAGAATCAGAATCAGAATCAGAATCAGAAAAAGATTTATTGCCAGGTATAGTTAACACAATACGAGGAATTTGTTCTGGTGG
>NW_024677548.1:0-666 GCF_008729295.1 Plectropomus leopardus | reverse complement strand
GAGCTGTATATAGACTGCTTTGGTGCCCAGTTTATGCAACACGTCAGCAGACCGAGAGGAGCAATGCAAAAACTGCAGCACTTTGACCCAGCAAAGGGGAAAACATTAAATATTAACCACACGTAGGCACTTTCTGGAAGTAAATATGATTTTGCTGCACAGTAAATCTAATGAGAGTTTTTTTGTTAGCACTTGTGTTTGCTGTTACTGTAGCACTTTGTTCAGAAAGATTATATTCTCATCCTTGTATGATAAATTAATGGAATTTAATGCATTATATTAGGACTGAAGGTGTTAAATTCAACTTAACATAAGGCAATAGCAAGTGTTGCTGACTTAATGTAAGTGTACAATGTAAAATACTTGTTTATTTACTACACTACAGACATTTGCAACCTAAAAAATGTAATCCAAATGCAATTAAATGATTGTTTTTGTAAAAAGCTGTTTTGTGAGTTACTTCTGACCATCCTGAAATTTTACTGCTCATCATAAAGACTCACATCTGCCAGTGTTCATGCAAAGTGTTTTTCTAACATGATTTTTAGTATGTTGACCTTAACAAATGCTCATATCTTAATAATGTCCTTGTGAGATTATACACCAATGCAAATAGACTACACACACACGCACACACACACGCACACACGCACACACACACACACA
>NW_024677547.1:0-253 GCF_008729295.1 Plectropomus leopardus | reverse complement strand
CTTTATCAACACAACAAAGACTCTCTGCTAACAGACGGCTCTGCCCGACGCCATCTTCGTCAAAATGCGTCCAGCTACACACAGGAGAGAATACTGCTTCCGGGGCACAGCAGCAGCTCGCCTTCAAAGTAAAAGCTCACAAGTGTTACAGACAACAAACTTTTTTAAGAATGACATTCACTAAATATGAAGGTTCATTCTTGATCTTGGAAACTAAAGCTTCAGAACACTTCTCAACACAAAGTCCAAATAA
>NW_024677546.1:0-616 GCF_008729295.1 Plectropomus leopardus | reverse complement strand
TCACAGTCTTTTTCAAAATAAGCTTACAACGTCTGTAAAACACCTCGAATCAATGTTTATTTCCTTCGCAACAAAATAAAACGTCATGATTTGACAATTATACAGCAAGGACACAGCAGGCTGAAAGTCTGTGGTTTGTTTGACCCATCCGCCACCCTCTCACCCGCCTTATGGGGACTTTCCAGCGCCACGCCATTAAAGGCGGCGTTAAAAACTGACGTCGCCTGGTGGCTTATTATACCACCAGAAATGTGCCATCCGGCTGTTATAAACTGACGCCACCCGGGGTTAATCATACCACCGCGAAAGGTGGCTTTTTGTGTTGGTGTCTGACGCCGAAACCAATGACTAAGGTGCGTTTTTTTGACAAGTTCGGAAAGAGAACGGTTGCACACACACACATCTGTACATCTGTTTTATCCCTTCGAATGACGAATCATTCTTGTTGTACAGCATGTGTGTTTGTGTGTGTGTGTGTTTGTTTGTGTGTGTGTGCACATAAATTGTGGATTCAGCAGTCCTGCAACATCTGCAGCTGTCATGCTCAGACCCTCGCTCTGTCTCCGTCTCACACACACACACACACACACACACACACACACACACACACACACAC
>NW_024677545.1:0-484 GCF_008729295.1 Plectropomus leopardus | reverse complement strand
TCCGCGAAGGTCTGGAAGGAGGCGCAAGCAGGCGTGCCTCTCTCCCATTCTGCCGTTCCCCAAAAGCGTGCTCTGCCGGTGAGGTGATTAATGGTGAAGGCAACTCTGGCTCCCTCAGTGGCGAAGGTATGTGGCTGCAGGGCAAACAGGATCGAACAGTTCATCAGAAATGGGTTACAGCCCTCTGGATCCCCGGCGTATCGTTCAGGAGCCCCCACCCGAGGTTCGGATACCCGGCTGAGCGTTAGCGTCTGTGGTGGAGCAGGCGAGGTGGGAGCCGGTGTTGGCGAAGCGTGCTGGGTCAATGAGGAAGCCATCTGCTGCACTTGGGTGGCTAACTGGGTTAGCGCCCGTTCCAACGCTGAAGCTGATTGGCGAGCTTCGGCTGCGTTAGAGGTGAGTTGAGCCTCGTGCTGCTGCAACATTCCCTCAACGCGGGCAAGACGGGACTGGAGAGCGGTGTTATCTGCTGGGTCCATGTTTG
>NW_024677544.1:0-802 GCF_008729295.1 Plectropomus leopardus | reverse complement strand
GCATTTGTGGTCTTGAAATGAAAATCTTGAGTCGCCGAGTAAAATGCGGTCCAGTCCGACGTGAGACTGGTTACTATCACAGTGGACCTAATGAAATATAAGATAAGCCTTTATTGATCCCCAGAGGAGACATTTGGTAAAACATGAATCACTGCAGGACAGACAGACATGATATACGTCTGTATTACGCTTTTAAAACGATAAAGGTAACATTATATTAACTTCTGGCATATTGACTAATTTATAGCTCGGTGCAGAATTTCACCTGTTGAATTTGGTTGAACTGCATCCGCTCTGAATGATGTGCTGTACATTATCAGGTAGCACTGGACATGAATTATATATCCACACTAATAACCTTAAGAATGTTAA
Source organism: Plectropomus leopardus (assembly GCF_008729295.1). NCBI lineage: Eukaryota > Metazoa > Chordata > Actinopteri > Perciformes > Serranidae > Plectropomus > Plectropomus leopardus. Next base: position 430 of record NW_024677544.1, on the reverse strand, counting down.
CATGTTTAATTTTCTGCAACAGTATTGAGTAACAGTCAAGAACTGACTGAGCCTCTTTAACTTGCTTCATGTTTTCTTTAGTCAAGACAAACACGAAGTGTGAGGAAAGCTTCGCCCAGAGATCCATTTCAGATTTATTAGAAAGTTTTTGTATATTAACAGCGATCTGATTTTGAAGGCATTTACCACTGTGAATTGTTATAGTTAATCCATATTTCACCAGCGCACCCGGGCTAGAGTTTATGCAAAATCATTGTCTTTAAGCAGGCACATCCAGTGCGTCTCAGGCTTGTCTTCGTATTTTTCTATCTCGCCTAATCTTAAAGTCCCTCCTTTTCGTGATGTTGTCATTTAACTTTTTTAAAAATTTTTTTTTAGCTATTTATTAATCTTTTAACTTATCTTTTATTCTGCCCTGATCCTACTTATT
>NW_024677543.1:0-981 GCF_008729295.1 Plectropomus leopardus | reverse complement strand
TTTTAATAAAAATTGAATGGAATGTAATTTATTAACAACAACAACAACAATAATAAGAAGAATATGTTTTATGTTTGTAGAGAATGTTGCCTGAACTTTAAGAAGAACATATGGGAACATAAAGAAAACTTGCCACTGAAAACTTCACTAAAACATTCAGTGGTTGTATGGTATTGTTCTCAGAAAGTTTCTAGAACCAAAATTTGCTAGCTGTGAAAGCTCCATAAGGTTGAATAGCTGTTGATAATTTGCTGTAGCTTTGTCACTTTGTAACATTTCATATTATAAAGAGCTAGTGTAACATAAAAAATGCTGAATTAAACAGAAAGCAAATATTTTGACATTCAACAAAACTAAGCCCACACCAACACCAGCATAATATATGGTTTTGTAGGTAATGGGAAAGGTTACATTTGGGATTCTCACCTGCATCAAATGATTGTGTTACGGCCGCTACTGGTGGCTCCAGGTAGTGGCAATGCTCCCTCTCTCCTTCCCCCTCCCTTCTCTCCCTTTTCTCTAGGTGGGCGTGAGCACTGGTGGTGACGTGGAATGCGCACAGGTGAAGCTGATCCTAATCAGCCTGAGCAGACACACCTGTGACTGAGCAGCGGCTGCAGTGATCCTGCATGCTTTTTAAGCAGAGCCAGACCTTCTCTCAGTGCCAGATAGTGAACAGTCTCTAGTCAGTCATCGTTCGTTTGTTCACTTCTAGCTCCTTATCTGAATTCCAGCAACTAAACCTGTGTTCTGTCTCTTCAGCTTTGGATTCTCCACCATACCTCGACACGCCGTAGCAGCCAAAACTCCAGCCAAGCAAAGAGGCTCCCCAGGATCACCACCGCAGCTTCCACCAGCTCTCCCTGGATCCGAGGACATCCCTTGGATCAGCTTCCACTGTTGCTTTCCGCCACGTCGATCAGCCGGATCCCTTTCCTCGTCACCACCAGTTTCCCACCTGCCCAACCCCTACCTTTGTTC
>NW_024677542.1:0-242 GCF_008729295.1 Plectropomus leopardus | reverse complement strand
ATCATAGGAATTAATTCTATATCATGTAAGATAATAATAAGCCCGTTAAAACCTGGATTGACATCAGTTTTCTATGTCTTTCTGTGCAACTTGGCATAAAATGTCCTGAAAATTGCACAACATTATTCAAAGGTCATATGTAAATTGCCTGAAAATTATCTTAGAAAATGGAGAGAGAGCGTGAATTATTAGAAAATTATCAAAAACACTAGGAGGAAATTTTGTGAAAATTCTAATTCTAA
>NW_024677541.1:0-916 GCF_008729295.1 Plectropomus leopardus | reverse complement strand
TGTTTGACGAGTTCTGAGGGACGTTCAAAGTTCAAAGGCTCTACAAGTTATTAGTCATCGTCTCAAACGCCGTCTGTTGAACAATTGTGATCATCGCGACCAATTTGAAGCCGGCTGGAAATCTGTCAGAGCGGCACAGCGAGTTAAACATGCTCGTAGATTCGTCAGGCTAGCAGGCCGCAGAAGGCCCCGACCAAAAACAAGCAAAATTCGGTTTGCAAATGGAGCTGATCTTTGCTTGGCGTTAGTGCAGATTACTTTTTGATGTGCACAGAGTTGTAACAGCTTGTCTCAGGATTTGATTAACTGCTTTGTGGTGTTTTGGCATCTGATGGAATCTGCCATCTCAAACTGGCTTTACTGGATCGCACGTCATCATCACACTGGTACCTGAAACTTTACTATTTTTAGTCTCAACACCTGATTAGGACTGTTTGTTTTTTTTACAGCCACCAGGACTGCCTGATTAAGACTGTGGAGGTGCGATGATGGTTGATAGAAACCGACATCACGCATCAATGTCAGGCGCTTTGACCTCCACAGGTCACGTCACTCTTCTCAAGACTTTGCTCCTGACGGAGGACGGTTGTTGTACGCACAAGTTGTTCCTCGTCATGAGAAACATGAACATCATGGCGTTCTCTGAGTTTGAACAAATAATATTAACCCTTTGAAACCTGGGCAAACTGGCTTTATTCATTTATTTTTTTCCAAAATATGGGAATAAGGAAGAAATGACCAGTAAATAAGCAAGAAATTAGTAAAAAGTAGTAGAAAATTACCTGAAAATTAGCAAAAAAGACAAGCAAACAATAAACAAAATAAAACAAACTGAAAAGTAAAAAAACATCTATCAAATATTTTTAAATATATATTTATAAAAGTTGTGTAAGTTCTCTGGACATTTTTCCTGAAT
>NW_024677540.1:0-1544 GCF_008729295.1 Plectropomus leopardus | reverse complement strand
CCCCCGAAACCCAAAGACTTCAGTTACCTGGTTGTTGATCGGCAGATTGTTAGTGTACATCGTTTATGGTCTGAACTATGACGGTAACTGATTGTCTTCAAATCTCCAACATTCATTCTTGATTAATGAAAACATTCTTGGCAAATGCTTTCACACGTCTTACGATGATTCAAGAATTTCACGTCTAGCGGTACAATACAAATACCCCTGGTACACCATCTTCATCATAGCCCCAATCCAGAGAGAAAACCCACAAAATAGAACCAAAGTACTATTCCTAGCTAGAACAGGCAAGCGGGCCTGCTTTAAACACTTGAATGTTTTCGAAAGTAAATGCTTCAAAGCTCACGGGAGAGTTTCAAGAGACTAACAAAGATGTAGGAGCTGGGACACAAATTATATCACAATAAACCGACAAGTCAACTTGGCAAGGTTCAATCATGAGAATTTTAATGGTAAATGGATTAAATTTATAGAGCGATTTTCTAAATTCATTGAGCATTTAAGGTTCTTTAATATCATATATGACATCCAAACACTGGTAACCAAAGCTACTATACAAGATACCATCTGCTACTCAAGTAAGCATTCATAGCAACATTGAAGACAAACTCAGAAACATTTTACATATGCTTTTAATTTTTCATTGCAAGATTAAAATTTAATGTACTAGCTGCTAATAATTGAATAGTATTTTATAAAAAATATTGTAGGAAACATCACAGTATTTGAGTGTTGTTTACATACATTTGGGCAGAAGTGCTAAACCCAAAGGAAACCAGAGTGCAGAGCAGCATTACTTTCTTTGCTTGTGACAGGCAGTTTTCAAATATCTTAGACAGCTGTTAACATGTTGTAATTTCAGTGACATTTGCATGTCCTTGGAATTCATTCAAGCAGTGATTTCAGAAATCCAATTTTTTCCTCAATGCAAATCTGGTCATATCTTCAGTCAACCTACTCTGATATGCAATCCCAGCTTTTTGCATTTAGGTGTGTTTGTAGCAATTGGACAGTCTGGAGAGGACTGTTTTCCTGTAGTTTTCACAAAAGCTGTCTTGGACATTATTTAGTGCAAAATAATTATGTCTAGAAAGTTTCCATTAAGTAAAATCTCACACACACTAGTTTTCTTCCACACAAACACTGCAGCAACTTAAATATACACTATTGGAATCACCGCAGCTGCTGGCACCAGAGTTGAACTCCAACTGAACCTCATTAGGAATTTAAGTATACTCATTTCAATTACAAGGCCTCAAAAGGGTCCTGTATAGTTATTTTTTTGTCACTACCTCCCAGAATCAGGGGTGGGTAATTTGAACACCTGCTGCCTTCCTTGGATGTGGTAGCTGTTTCTCAAGCTCCCTCTCCAGAATCAAATCCTAATTCCCCATTACCCATGGACACCATGGTAGGCACAGAAGTACCATCAAAAGTTCATAGGGCAGATATTTGAATGAGACATCACCACCACAAGGGCCAGCGATCAGCTCGAGGTTATCTAGAGTCACCAAAGCGGCAAGGGCACCTCAAGGGGCAAC
>NW_024677539.1:0-387 GCF_008729295.1 Plectropomus leopardus | reverse complement strand
TTATGGAACGTTTACGGTGTCCGTACAATAGTGATGAGGGAGCACGTGTGGACGGAAAAGAAAAAATCAAACGAGGCAGTAAAAACGTTCATGAAGAGCTACGTTTCTCCCTCTCCCCTCTCCCCTCGCTCGGCTCTTTACGGAGGTCGAACTTCAGCCATAAGGTTAAGGTACAGCTCACAACCCGAAGAAAGCGTGCATTATGTAGATGTAACCTTCCTCTATCTGTATGTCAAAGCCACCCGCTCTTATCCTTTACATCACCCAGTCATAATCCACAAGGATTTTGATGACCCCCCCAAGTATTTTGGTCTGATACGCTGTGTATCTGCCTCAGGGGCTCTTTTTTCCCGTTTTACCTTATAAAACATCTCGAGGTAAATTAGT
>NW_024677538.1:0-767 GCF_008729295.1 Plectropomus leopardus | reverse complement strand
TCCCAGAATAAAGGTTTTGAAATGATATGGTATTTTCATATGAAACATGTTTTCTAATATTTTGTGCATCTCTGACCAGAAATTTACAATTACTGGACATTCCCAAAATATATGCCAATGGTTTGCATCCCGGCTCCCACACTTCCTCCAGCATTGTGGATCCTCTCCTGCAAAGTGAGCTTTCTGTTTAGGGGTTACAAAAAATCTGATTAAACATTTCCATGCAAATTCTCTCCATGTATGCGAGTTGGTACATTTCCACTGAAACTCACAACAACTGTACCATTCCTCCTTGGGAATTTCAAAATTACCTTCCTTCTCCCAGTTATCTTTAATGTAGTCTGTGGAGTAGGTTTTTTTACGGAAGCCCTAAGCGGACGTGTTTTTTTTTTTACAAGTCGTTTTCTCGATATAACGAGATATTATCTCGTTATAACAAGATATTATCTCGTTATCTCGAGAAAACAGAGTTTGTTTCCCGAGATATTATCTCGTTATCTCGAGAAAACAGAGTTTGTTTTCCCGAGATATTATCTCGTTATCTCGAGAAAACGAACTTTGTTTTTTTTTTTTTTGTTGTTTTTTTTTAACTTTATTGAATGAACGTCAGAAGAAGAAGTGGCGGGTGGATGATGTGACAGCAGGTGCCGTGCAGTGTTCAGTGTGGACAAATGCGCAAGGTAAGATGATTATTACAGGAACACATCACCCAAATTCATCAGTAATCATAACTAGATTATTATACTGTTGCTCCGGTGCTTTTTGGT
>NW_024677537.1:0-273 GCF_008729295.1 Plectropomus leopardus | reverse complement strand
GGGTGTAATTTGGTGTAAAAAACAAAAGTGTTGGGGCGGCTTCGAGCTCACCTGCAAGATTGTGCGCCCCATGTGCTGAGGCCTTTGCAGTGACCCGGGTTCGATTCCAGTCCTTTGCTGCGTATCATTCCCCCTCTCTCGCCCACATTTCCTGTCATTCTACAACTGTCCTATCAATAAAGGGAAAAATCCCAAAAATATAATCTTAAAAAAAAACGTGCGTACCGCCAGCTCACATAGCACCACTGAGCAAGCTGATGTTACAGCTCAGCT
>NW_024677536.1:0-790 GCF_008729295.1 Plectropomus leopardus | reverse complement strand
CGTGATGGCTGCCGTCCCGCTGAACGACAACAGGTGGCATCGCATCCAAGCCGAGCGGAACGTCAAAGAGGCTTCGCTTCGCCTCGACGAGCTCCCCGCCGCCACGCGGGAGGCTCCGGCTGACGGACACATCCACCTGCAGCTCAACAGCCAGCTGTTTATAGGTGTGTGTGTGTGTGTGTGTGTGTGTGAGACATCACTTTTCTTGTGGTGCTTTCAGACAGTTTTCACATTTATTTACACCTTTGAACTCAGAGCAAATCAAAAAGGCAATGAGCACAAATGCAAGAAATTCATATAAAATTATTTTTTTTAAAGCTACGAAAAATGTCCAGGGAAAAAAACACATTAACATTTATTGTCCAGGAAAATTATATTTTTTTACGTTCTTGTTTTTTACAGTTTTTTGTTTTCATTAATTTTCTTTTATTTTTTATGAATGTCTTGCAAATTTCAGGTCAGTTTCTTCTTTTGTTGCTCATTGCTTTTTCCAGTGTTTCTGAAAGAAAACTAGACAATTTGCTGAGGTTTCTAAGGGTTAATCTGTGGAGCATTTAGCCTGCAAAACTGCACACTGAGAAAGTGGATGAAAGAGGACAGAGACAAGCAACTGTTTAAGGCAAAAAACTAGCAGCAGCTTTAAATGAATGATTTTCAGTACACTACCTGCAAGTATATTATAGTAAAGTGTTTAGTCCAAATGACAAATTCAGAGTCAAAAGCCCAGAATGACACCCAGAAATACTACAAGTCCTGTTTTTCTGCTCTGATGGCTGTGGGATCAAAAATG
>NW_024677535.1:0-558 GCF_008729295.1 Plectropomus leopardus | reverse complement strand
GTGAGCCGAGGCCTTCTGTCCTCCCTGGTCCATCTCTCTATCATTCAGTCCTCTAATCGGCCACACATCATTGCCTCCCAGTCATTTAGCCCAAGGTAAATCTACTGGTCCTCTTTGTAAAGAGAGACAGAGAGAGATGGAGAGAGGAAGAGGGATGAGTGGACTGATGGACGGATGGACGGAGGGGTGGAAATATGACACAGAGACTCTCTGTGAACTGTGAGAGGGAACGACAGAAGTGTGGAGGAAGTAAGAGAAGAGAGTGGAGAGGAAGAAAGGCGAAAAGGTAGAGAAGGGGGAGAGAAAGACGTAGACATGAGGGGAAAAAAATGATGAGTAAATAAAAAGTGAAAGAAAAGAAAAGAAAAGAAGATAAAATAAAAGACGCGACAAGAAGAGATGAGATGAGAGGAGACGACAAGACGAGACTGTAAGACATAACGAGGCAAGACGAGATAAAAAAAGACGAGAAGTGATGAGACGAGAGGAGAAGAGACGAGAGGACTCTTCATTACAACCCCGTGAGCCGAGGCCTTCTGTCCTCCCTGGTCCATCTCT
>NW_024677534.1:0-439 GCF_008729295.1 Plectropomus leopardus | reverse complement strand
AGAACTGTTTGATCCGAAAAAAGCAGACGTCAAATAGGCCAGGACAATGTGGTAGAGAGACCACAGTGCAAATGAAGGGAGAAAATTAAGCTGATTTTAATCATATTTCTATATTGTTTTAGTTGACATCGTGCTGTTAATTTCATGTTTAGTTATGTTTATATCAACAGAATTATTAAAGGTCAAGATATTGCCCTCAAATGTTGTGTTTTGTCCACAACCTAAAAATATTAAGTTTACTGTCATAGAAGTGTAAAGAAACCAAAACAATAGATACATTTTTTTCTTAATAAAATAACTTGAACTGATTATAAGATTACCAAATTAGTTGGTGACTAATTTAATGGTCAACAAATTTAAATGTATTTGTATTTATTTTCTTTTTGCATTTCATGTTAAGTATCTTTGAGTAGAAAGGTGCTATACAAGGCCTTTCAAT
>NW_024677533.1:0-245 GCF_008729295.1 Plectropomus leopardus | reverse complement strand
GGAAACAGAGTGTATTTTAGCAACCCCCCGAAGAGGCACAAGGTTGGTGTGTGGTTGTAACTATATTTTTGACAATGTGTATGTGCAGGAAATTTATGCTAGCTTGTCGCTCATGTGTTTAGCGATCTCACAATATATTGCTGAGTATTCAGATAGGCTTGCACTGTGATTGTTTACCAGTTATTATATACGGAAATAGTAACAGAGATGTGATTTGTTGTTTTCTTTGTTTTTCTTACAAGTTC
>NW_024677532.1:0-507 GCF_008729295.1 Plectropomus leopardus | reverse complement strand
CGTTTTTTACCCAGTGGCAAAGTATGTTTCCAGAAAGAAATTCTGGAGAAACAAGAGAAACAAGCATGATGAGGTATTTCAAGTATTGTAAAAAAAAAAAAAAAAAAAGACCAGGATTTGACCTGCATGGTGAGTTAAATACCATATCATGCCCACCGAAGAATTGTTAATGTAGCTCATATCTAGACTGTTCCAAACAAAAACATATGAATGGCAGCTAGGGCTGGAAAATATAAAGATATAATATAAAGATATTATATCGTGTTCAGATACGAGACTATAGATATGAGCCTTAGATATTGGTTATTTTTATGTCATGTTATGGAATAAACAGTGTTTTTCTGATTTTAAAGGTTGCAATACAGTAAAGTCATGTACTTTTCTCAACTTATCAGGCAGTTGTAGTTTTCATACTTGCCTTTACCCAAAACACAAAAAATTGAATTGTGTTCATATTTTTTCAAAATACCAACAGTCATTTCTATAATACTATCACATCAAAGAGGG
>NW_024677531.1:0-485 GCF_008729295.1 Plectropomus leopardus | reverse complement strand
AATTCATCCACAGGTCTGTGATGATTCACACACTCCAAAATAGTGATATGCCATCTTTGGCGATGTAGTTGCTGGCTGACATCAGTCTGCTTCGCTGCACCTGTATGCTGAGCTCATAGGAGGCTGTTTTTATCATTCCAGATCCTCCTCTGCCAACTGAGATTTTCATGCGACGTAAGTAAAATTGCTGACTCTGATTTTGTCATTACACAGTGTCAATATGCCATTTTGGTTGCACAGACTTGTGTTTTCCTCTTAGTGGACATGTCTCCATAGACTTTCTTTGTCTCTACACAGAATGATAAATGCTATAGAGAAGTCCTGAGCAGTGATGTGTGCAAAAGATAGCAGACAAATAATCTTTTAGATGACAATAAAAAAAACACTACATTACTAACAAAATAAGAGTTGATGGATCAGATTTGTGTTATACCTTTCAAAATTGAAAATGTTTATACTGTATGTCCTGCTCCTTTATGTCACAC
>NW_024677529.1:0-1034 GCF_008729295.1 Plectropomus leopardus | reverse complement strand
TCCCGGACGCTGCCTGGTGGGTCATGGGAATAACAGTGCCGGATCGCAAGTTGGCATCGTTTATAGGCGGAACTACGACGCTATCTGATCGTCTTCGAACCTCCGACTTTTGTTTTTGATTAATGAAAACATTCTTGGCAAATGCTTTCGCTTTCGTCCGTCTTGCGCCAGTCCAAGAATTTCACCTCTAGCGGCACAATATGAATACCCTAACCCTAACCCCAGCCGTCCCTCTTAATCATGGCCCCACTTCAGAGAGAAAACCCACAAAATAGAACCGGAGTCCTATTCCATTATTTCTAGCTGTGGTATTCAGGCAACTGGGCCTGCTTTGAACACTAATTTTTTCAAAGTACACGCTTTGGACCCCGCGGGACACTCAGCTAAGAGCATCGAGGGGGCGCCGATAGGCAGGGGCTGGGACAGACGTTAGCTTGCCTCGCGGCGGACTGTCAGCTCAATCCCGAGATCCAACTACGAGCTTTTTAATTGCAACAACCTCCCTCTCCGGAATCAAACCCTGATTCCCCGTTACCCGTGGTCACCATGGTAGGCACAGAAAGTACCATAAAAAACTGATAGGGCAGACATTCGAATGAGACGTCGCCGCCACGAGGGCCAGCAATGGGCTCGAGGTTATCTAGAGTCACCATAGCGGCCGGGGCACCCCGAGGGGTGACCCCGTATGGGTTTTAGGTCTGAGAAATGCACGCATCCCCGGAGGTCAGCGCTCATTGGCATGTATTAGCTCTAGAATTGCCACAGTTATCCAAGTAACGTTGGAGTGATCAAAGGAACAATAACTGATTTAATGAGCCATTCGCAGTTTCACTGTACCGGCTGTGTGTATGGCCAAGGAGCAGACTTTGGCCTGAGACAGACACAGAGCACAGGGTGGGGGAAGATGGAAGGTGTACTGTCGAAGTTCGAAGTTGGAATGTGGAATGTGGAATGTGGAAGTTTGAAGTTGGAAGTTGGAAGTTGGAAGCTGGAAGGTGTAATGTCGAAGTTCGAAGTTGGAATGTGGAAGTTGG
>NW_024677528.1:0-473 GCF_008729295.1 Plectropomus leopardus | reverse complement strand
GACGAGCGAGAGCAGAAATAAAACAAATTTTTGTTTTTTTGCTAAGTTTCCGCCTGCCTCTCCTCTCGAGTGTGAGGTCTCATCTCCACAAGAGGTGTCGAATAAAGTGTGAAAACTCCTCAACGCTGCGACACGAGGACACGCAGAGACGAGCAACACAGACGGACGGACAGAGGGACAGAGGGGGGGACGGTCAGCGAGACAGAGGGGATGATGGGGGACAGATTCATCAAAGAGAGGATTTATTGAAAAGTGATTGACAGGCAGAGAGAGACAGTAACACACACACACAGATACCATACACACGCAGACACACACACACACACATCCCCTCTCTCTCTCTCTCTCTCTCACTCACTCACAGACAAGATACACATGCAGACACACACACAAACACACACACACACACACAGACAACATACACATGCAGACACACACATACATACACACACACACACACACACACACAGACA
>NW_024677527.1:0-616 GCF_008729295.1 Plectropomus leopardus | reverse complement strand
GAAATCTACTGCTACTCGAGTTTATTTTCTCTTTTTTTCCCCCTCAATTTGTTGAAACTAGCAGTATTCAGTATTATATTTCCTTTTGAAATAAATCATTTTGAATCTCTCTAAGTTTTTATTGCTTATTTTGCACAATATTCACAATAATGCTTAAGCAACTGTCTGTAGAATATTGAAGTTCTAATATTGATTGCATGCATTCAAGATTGATATTTTAGGAAACTGCTAAGCTAAATTGTTGTATTATCTACTATGCCTGTCTAAAGTAAACTTAAACACAATATTATTGTAATTTCTAAATAAGAAACTAAGAAATATGTTGCATTTATTTTTGGTGTATTAGACTGTAAAATCATTTAACAGTGTGAATACAGAAATACACTGCATATCTGGTTTACAGACTACTACTGTAAAGTCAATTCATGGATGAATACTGTAAAAATAACGGTATATTGCTGGCATCTCTGCTGCCAGCTCTTTACTGTAAATCATAGAAATACAGAAATATACCGTTTTTTTGTTTTACGGTCTACTACTGTAAAATCAATTTACGGATGAATACCGTAAAAATAACAGTAAAGAGCTGGCGTCTCTGCTGCCAGCTCTTTACTGT
>NW_024677526.1:0-541 GCF_008729295.1 Plectropomus leopardus | reverse complement strand
TTTAGAGCTCAGTCTCTGCCTCGCCAAGCGCTGCGAGGCGGGCGCTGCGAGGCGAGCGCTGCGAGGCGGGCGCTGCGAGGCGGGCGCTGCGAGGCGGGCGCTGTGAGGCGAGCGCTGCGAGGTGAGCGCTGTGAGGTTTGTTTTAAATAAGGAAAAAAAAGAGACGCATGCTGCCAATTTTAGAATTAATTTCAGTGAAATTTCGGGGTCGGGTGTATTTTGCCCAAATAGTTGTGATGCAGCATCGATGGAATGTGAGAGGCTCTCCTGTTCTCTCTGACGGTTAGCACGAGCTAACACAGCGTGACCTCATCTCTCAGCAGCTACCACCTGACACAGAGTCACTGAAACTTGCACCAAAACAACTCAAGTCCATCGATAAACCCCCAGAATTATTGGTTATTATCAGTTATTATCAGTTAGCCATGTGATGCTGACAGGTAGCCCTGTCACTGTGTGTGTGAGTCTGAGACAACTGCAGACCCGGACCCAGGGTCTGAGACAGCTGCAGACCCAGAGTGAGTCTGAGACAGCTGCAGAC
>NW_024677525.1:0-435 GCF_008729295.1 Plectropomus leopardus | reverse complement strand
TAAATCTCACAACATCTCCCCTCTTAGAAGGAAAACTAAACATTCCGCGTTTACTATTTCCGGTTAAAGTGCAAATCATTCTTCATATCTGAACTTAATACTTTCTGGTAGACAATATCTGTAACCCTATTATTTTCAATAAACTGTAACATGTCAAACAGTATCAGTTTCTATTAACATCAATATACAACATAACCTTTCAGTTTTCTTTTTCCATAACAGTCTCTCCTCTCTCCTTACTGAACATAGGACATCATCGGGGTAGACAACCCTCAGTCCTGAAAAGGGATTATTCTGCCCTTGAACAGAGAGGAAAATAGTCCTTCGGAATCCCCATCAGTCTCTGAATCTGAGAGGCAGCTTAGCTTCACGGCCTCTGGCGGTCAGCCTCTGGGAAGTAGTGGACTGAGGAGGAGACCGTGGGATGGAATCTGA
>NW_024677524.1:0-432 GCF_008729295.1 Plectropomus leopardus | reverse complement strand
TGGTGGGAAAAATTAACGAGATGTAGAACAAACCTCCCAACAGACCATTCTATCTATATGCTCCCTATGATTCGCACACTTTTATGGTCACAGATATATGATTAAGACACTGCTTCCATTCCTAACTGCATGATCGTGACCTCTATGTGCTCTTCAACTGGTCAGAGAAACTGGCTTTCTGCAGTTGCATGCTTTATTTACTGAGGAACAAAGTGTCAAGGAAACCATACAGTAAAATGCTAATCAGGCATGTACCAAAGCACTCATGTGAGTATCTTTTTATTTGAATAGTCTTGTAATATACATTATTTTAATAAAGAGTCTTAGAAAAGTTCATGATCTTGTTTTGATCTTGCCAAACTAAACCGTTCATTCTTTGAATTACGCTAAAAAACTCTAGACACAAACTATATGAACTTGTTTGTGTCTACT
>NW_024677523.1:0-321 GCF_008729295.1 Plectropomus leopardus | reverse complement strand
TTTCCACGTCTCCAGGATCAAGCCGTTCAGGGAGAGTTCCCTGCAGCCTGCCTCCCAGCCGCCTCCGCCTCCTCGCATCATCGATGGAGCTCCTGCTTACACGGTACGCCGCCTGCTCCGCTCTCGTCGTCGTGGGAGGGGTCTTATTACCAACTGTTTCTGAGTGCCGGTGTACTGCATTTGGGTCTAAACCCCACCCGTTTCAATACCTGAGTTTTGGCATTAATTCAATTCCAAAATGATCCTTTTTTGTCCCCTAAAAGATGTTTTTTTTTTGTTGTTGTTGTTGTTTTTTTTAATTTAACAACACAAAAGTGAAAC
>NW_024677522.1:0-246 GCF_008729295.1 Plectropomus leopardus | reverse complement strand
GGCTATTTCAGTGAACAGTGGCAAAATCAAATGAATAAATAATAAACAGGTTTCTTCACCTGGTTCATGAAAAAAATGCTCAGTTGTTTAAATAATAAAATTTAAACATAAATACTGTATAACAACAGGAGTACCTTTTTTGAAATTAAAGCTCTGTGCACATTTAAATAAAAATATATCTTAAACAAAAATAGCCTATAAAATAAGTAGTTGCGACTGGGAAGCTCATATCTCGGGTCCATAGTT
>NW_024677521.1:0-582 GCF_008729295.1 Plectropomus leopardus | reverse complement strand
GTCCAGCTGCAGGATTTTTGTGCACCTGGTTATAGTTGATATACCTGCACATGAATTCACCATCAGCTCCCCCAAACTTCATTAGACTCCACCACCTTCACACCTAAATCTGCTGTGATTGATTCTATCTGAGGAAGTCTGGGAAGAAACAGAGTTTGAAGTTGAGTCTCAGATCCACAGAGACGGCTCCTGGCATGTTGTTTTTTCTCCCGGTTTTATATCTGCATTTATGATTCTGCAGGTGCAATTCAATTCCCTTCTGCTCCACATAATATTCACTCTATCACTCCGATCATCCCGGGGGAAGGAGTGTTTTCCCCCTCGCGCTCTGATCCAGCCTGAACAGGTCATTAAATGGTGAAACGGCTGTTTTGTCTTTGAATAACAGTGTTTGTTTTCCGTCCGCTCGTCTTGTCAAGAAACACTCAGATACACGAACGCCGGCCTGCAACACGCCGACAGAACAACCTTCAGTCACGGCACGACCTGCAGAAGCTCTGCGTCTCTGTGACAATCAACAAGGAAAATATCACTGACTCATAAATGAGATCCTTTTTTTTTTCAACAATTCCTTTTTTTTTT
>NW_024677520.1:0-741 GCF_008729295.1 Plectropomus leopardus | reverse complement strand
AACATGCACAAAAGGTCCCATAGGAGGCAGTAACACTGTATTTTAGTGACATGAAACCCCATTTTCTTAATCAAGATTTAACAAAGAATACGTGTTCATGTTCTTCTTAGCTAGAGTTTGTTTAAGGCAAACACTTGAAAACTATTTTTTGCCAAAGAGAAGAAAAGCATGTTAAAATCACCAATGTCTCTCCTCTCTGTACGGAAATCTCACCTAGTTTTACTGTCACAGTTATGTGTCCAGTGGCAAACTGCCTCATTCTTTCAGTTTCTGCGTGACTTTGTGACATATCTGACATTTCCTTGAGAACAGCTGATTTTTTAAATACTGGTGGATTATAGGGCTACATATCGCATGCTGATGTTTGATATTTCTGGAGTGTTAAAAATACAGAACAACAACGTATACTGAACTGGCCCGAAAACCGTGACCCAATCTTAATCGTGGATGTTGTTACCCATTTAACCCGTAGTTCAGTGAAACGCATGTTACCAGGTGTAATGAGGCTCATATGGAAGTCAACCTGGGTACATTACTGTCAGAGATGATGTCACTGATGAGCTTACCTGAGCAGGTGAGTTCCACGATGGTGGACAAGGAACGGGAGGATGCACACTCCATCAGAGAGGATCCAGACTGAACACAGTCAGGCCAGATCCACCAAACAGATATTGTTGAGGACTCCTTTCTTGGACTGAAAGAAACAGCAGAGCCACAGTCGAGCTCTCTGCAGGCAGCTGC
>NW_024677519.1:0-982 GCF_008729295.1 Plectropomus leopardus | reverse complement strand
GCTTTCAAGAGGTAAAGGGGTAATTACATGGTGTTTTTCTTTTTGGGAGCCTTTGGGTGAAGTATTTTTTCCATTAAACCCTCAGTAGGTCGCACTTCCGTGTAAGACTGCACCTGTGCTATCAACCTAAATCACAAAGTGCGGCAGTGATATAAGAGAAAATATAAAGTCTGTATGTTTATCCCATTGAAGCCAAATATAGAAGAAGATTACGTGCAATGTGTGTGTGAATTGTGTTAATATTACATCATTACTTAATAATAAAATCTGCAAATATTTTAAAACTAATGGGCAACAAAACACCTAATCAATATTAAATGAATGGTAAAGCATTAAAAACACAAATTGCAGGTTTAAGACTTGTTTTTGTCGAGCTTTAGTGATGTTGTAGCTGTGTTCTGGGAAGAGCGTCTATCACACTGACAGCAGAGCACATGACTGACTGATATTTAATACCAAAGTCTGAGTTTCCCACAGGCAAATAATTAGTTAAGGACAGAGCTGGTGGGTTTAAGAGAAGGATAAAGGATGCTGGAAAATGACACTGCATTCACAAGCTTTGGCCTTTATGTACAACTATACAATTTCAGATCAGGAGAGTTACTGTATTTTTGTACAGTTTGGCAATGTGGTTGATCTGGCCAGTCTGGGTATTCATTTTCAGGTTGTATTTAAACAAAGAAATGACAAAAAAGCAGTTCTGTTTTGTTGTACAATCTGAATACAGGGTTTCTCGCACATTTATTTATTTGTGGTGGCCCCCCTCGATTAACACATCTGCTGCCACAGGTAGATTTTCTATTTTTGTATATGGATATTTTGGATTTATAATTTGTTAAAAATAATAAAACAATATAGGAAGTAGTAAAACTTTGAAAAAGATGTATAGTCAGTATCAATACACAGATAAAGTTCAATTAACAGCCAATTTAAAAAGGTAGACTACAGAATAAAGTTAGGACATTTTTAGCAGTGGTTTGAA
>NW_024677518.1:0-1336 GCF_008729295.1 Plectropomus leopardus | reverse complement strand
CTATCTTACAGCTCATGCAAGTCTCTTATATAGGTACAGGCATCAATGCATTTGTCAGAAAAGCAACTTCTCACCTGCTATGATCAATCACAAGACCCCACAAATATGTCCTTTTATGAAAGGAGCCTCATTCCATGTTACTTTTAGCCTGGTGCCAGTATTCTGCACACTTGGCTCCCAGGCCTAACCATCCCTAGACCTTTGACCTCGAGGCCTCCTTGCCTAACCGAAATAAGAACCTTAAGAAATAGAGCATAATACACCACACCCGGCATATGGCAAAGTGTGCAACAAGTGTAAAGGACAGAATCACTTTGCAAAGCAATGCTTTTCCAAGGGAAAACAGGGCAAAGGTGAACGTGTGCACACTGTGGAAGAAACTGCTCCCTCTGACACATTCTTCCTGGGTAACACAGGAAGACCTCAAACTTAAAGAGACTGAACAGTCAAGTGTGAACAAAGTGGAGCAGGATGAGTGGACTGCGCCACTACATGTAAACGGAGCTGTCATTCCTCTTAAACTTGACACAGGAACAAAAGCTAATTTAATAAGTGAGCTGGACCTCAGAGCCATGAAGATCAAGCCACACATTCATCCACACACTGGTTCGCTCAAAGCCTACAATGGACAGCCCATCGACACCAAAGGCAAGTGCAGACTCAAGGTGAAAGTTAAAGAGAAAGAACATAACCTCATGTTTGTAGTTGTTCCAGATGGACATGACTCACTGCTAGGTGACAAGGCATGTGTCAAACTAGGCTTAGTCAAGAAGGTCTACTGCATTAACACAAATCAACACAAGAGCATAGAGTCAATAGTGGATCAGTATCCAGACATATTCAAAGGGTTTGGTGTTTTACCTTTCACCTACAAGATACAGCTAAAAGATGATGCACAGCCTGTCGTCCATGCTCCAAGGTGGGTTCCAGCACCGCTACAAGATAAATTGAAGCAGGAACTTGACCGAATGACGTCACTGGGAGTCATAAAAAAGGTGGAGGAGCCCGAAGAGTGGGTGAATTCGATGGTGTGCGTCACAAAGCAGACAGGAGACCTACGTGTATGCATGGATCCTAAAGACCTGAATGCCAACATAAAGAGAGAACACTATCAAATCCCTACCAGAGATGAAATAACAAGTGAGATGGCAGGTGCTAAGTTCTTCAGTAAGTTCGATGCATCCCAGGGATTTTGGCAGATGAAACTGCATGAAGATAGCACAAAGTACTGTACATTCAATACGCCTTTTGGTCGCTACTCTTTCCAAAGGATGCCTTTCGGAATCTCGTCTGCTCCTGAAGTGTTCCACCGGACCATGGAGCACATCATAGAAGG
>NW_024677517.1:0-630 GCF_008729295.1 Plectropomus leopardus | reverse complement strand
TCCCTTACTTTTTTATGTAGTGCACATTTTGTTTACATTATATATTAAATTTGACACACAGTTTATAAGTACTGCAGACTGAGTAACACTGTTCACATTAGGCTAGTCGTATTCTAAGCAGCATTTAGGAATTTGTTGCTGACTTCAAAAATCAAAACTTTACACAAACTGCAGGCAGTTCTGAACATGGGAGGTCAATCCTTGACATTTATATCAATAAGTGTAAAAAAAAAGATCTCAACTCAAGTTGCACTTACTAGTTTTTGAACCGCTTTAATCTATACTTATCAGCAAAATTTTGCT
The DNA here is from genome assembly GCF_008729295.1 of Plectropomus leopardus. Taxonomy (NCBI): domain Eukaryota; kingdom Metazoa; phylum Chordata; class Actinopteri; order Perciformes; family Serranidae; genus Plectropomus; species Plectropomus leopardus. The sequence continues at coordinate 327 of NW_024677517.1, read as the reverse complement.
GATAGGATTGGAGAAAAAAAGCTAATCAATTTAACCAACAAACAAATATAACCAGTAAATGAATCAAAACTATCATTTAGACTGTCAACTCCACCTTTAGAGTAAATTTGTTGCACTCTACAATTGAGATGATTCATTCATCATCAAATGATTTTGATATAGCAAATCCAACAAGTTAAACACGTGGATGTGCATGCTTGCAGGCACTGGTTTGTGCTTTTTACAGTTACATTTTCTGTCTTGGTGACAAGTGGTTTGGGCAGAAGAGCAGGCGGATAAAACATAGAAAGGTCATCAGTTAACTCAACCAGGCAGACAATCTGGGCT
>NW_024677516.1:0-720 GCF_008729295.1 Plectropomus leopardus | reverse complement strand
TGAAAAGAGCATCCTGGATGAACCAGACTCTCCTCTAGAGGTTAGACATTAACATTGTTTTATATTGAATTTCACATTTCAAACAACGCATCACAAAATGTGTATTAAACGTCAAGAAAAGAGACGTAGGGATAAATTAAATGTGTATATTATAGTTTTTAGTCATTAAGTTCATCACAACAAAGTGGTGAAGTGTTTTGGTTTACTTTTGTTATAATCTAATACCAGGAGTTTTTGCCTTTTTAAATGAAAAAAAACCCTCTTTTTCTTATTTTCTGTTTTTTTTTTCATGTCTATTATTTCACTATCGTTGGGACCTTCATGGGTTGCCCAACACAGATTTTTTTTCAGGCTCTGCTTATGTTAAAACATTATCCTTACTGTCCCTGCTAATTTTGCCACTGGTTAACTGCGCTAAATCACAATTTGCACTTTCTAGACCAGTTTTCATATTTGTTTGTATGTTTATATCAGTGAAAAGTGCATTGCTTGTCTAAACACGAGATTAGGCCTGTGCTTGATGGGCATTTTCACAGACGCAATGCAGCCTTAAGACACTGCTCTCTGGTTTTGGGTGATATACATACTTTTTTAAATTTCATCTCTCAATGTCTGTTTTAAGGCGCAGCGTTGAGGATGAAATGGCTGACATGTACGTGGTCTCTCTACCAATTTATAGGCTTCAGTACTTTTCTATTTGCAAATGTTTATGCAATACAT
>NW_024677515.1:0-428 GCF_008729295.1 Plectropomus leopardus | reverse complement strand
TTAATCATGAAGGCTCATTATGTATTTGTAGCCAACTTAGTCATTTTAGTCATCATAGTAGGCTAATATAGCTACTATAGATACATACAGCATGTGTTGCCTTCATTATAAGGCTTATATAAGGCTTTTAATTTTTTGCGGCTCCAGACATATTTGTTTTTTGTTTTTTTGGTCCAATATGGCTCTTTCAACATTTTGGGTTGCCGACCCCTGGTTTAGTTAGTAGGTAACCTTGGGAGGCAACTGAGTGATTAGTGGGCAAACCTGCACCCAGTAGGAGGCAAGGTGGTGGTGCCTACCTCCTTAGTTAGCTTTGTGTTTATGTTGTCCTAAGTGGCAGAAACATTTGGACTCATGAAGAGTACCTTCCCTTGAAGGGCACTTTTGAAAGACACTGAGAGACTTTAACAACCGTTATGTTAATTGTG
>NW_024677514.1:0-238 GCF_008729295.1 Plectropomus leopardus | reverse complement strand
CAGATAAAATTCACTCTCAATGTTGCGAAATGTGCGTCCTGAACAGCCAGTGAACCACAAACGCTCCCCGAGTCGATTCCATTGTGTCACACAACATCTCTATCATTTAAAAAGTTGGTTTTTTTAAGCTGTACAGAATAGGAAACTAGTGAAACTCGAGCACCAGAAGAGAAACTCATGCAGAGCAGTCTTTCACACCATCCATCTCTATTGTTTCCACATCTTGCTCCTATTTCGT
>NW_024677513.1:0-494 GCF_008729295.1 Plectropomus leopardus | reverse complement strand
TTCTTTTCATTTTCATTATTATATTTTTTAATGGATTTTATGGTGTGAATGCAAAGCACTGGAATAGATGTTCTTGAGTTTCTAGATGTTTTCATGCTGTGTGTACAGCTATTTATGTGTTAAGTAAAATCCAATAAAAACATTCACATAAACTGAGTTAAACTGAGCTAAACCGAGTTAAGCTGAGTTAAACTGAGTTAAACTGAGTTAAACCGAGTTAAACTGAATTAAACTGGGTTAAACTGAGTTACACCGTGTTAAACCGAGTTAAGCCGAGTTAACCCTAAACTAACCCAAGTGAACCAGAATTCCTGGAGTTTACTCTGAGTTAACCCAGAGTCCTGATCAGGTCCAGTATTGATCAGCTGCAGTGTTGATCAGGTCCAGTGTTGATCAGCTGCAGTGTTGATCAGGTCGAGTATTGATCAGCTGCAGTCCTGATCAGGCCCAGGACTGTACTGTGACAGAGGTGTTTGTCATTGCAGGTGAAGGGA
>NW_024677512.1:0-327 GCF_008729295.1 Plectropomus leopardus | reverse complement strand
GATGACTTGGAGGGGTTTTAACCTTCCTGCAGGAGTTGACTGATGAAATATATTGATGATTTACTTTTGTGTGCAGAAGATCGACACGGTGTTCAACCTCACAAAGTACCACTGGTGCAATATTTATCAGCACAAGGCCGCAAACACAGCCTCTTAAATCTGCAGAGGGTAAACAGGAGGCAAGTTTACCAGGTCACATTATTTCCTTTAATGAAAAAAAGCTATCAGATGATCAGATTTCAGATGACAGAATCCAAACCATGTTGAAAATCCAAAAGCCGTGCACCAAGGTATGGATGATGGCTTTTCTAGGCACGACAGGCTACT
>NW_024677511.1:0-276 GCF_008729295.1 Plectropomus leopardus | reverse complement strand
AATTATTATCACCATTAAGTAGCTGATGATCCGATATAAAAAGTGTTGCTGTAAAGATTTACTGGAGAAAAAAACTGATTCGTCAAATTTAACACACAGTTTCTGTAAAAAAGTCAAAGGAGTAAAAATAACAACAGAAATAAATGTAATACTCACCAAACCACGAGGGCGTACAGGTGAAATATCTTCATTTTTTCACATCAGGAGGAACTTGTGCAGAAATAAATAAATCTGAATTAGTTTGTTTTTATTTGTTTAAATAATTACCATCAGAAA
>NW_024677510.1:0-512 GCF_008729295.1 Plectropomus leopardus | reverse complement strand
AAGAGCTATTGTCAGGAAACAACATGACTGTAAATAAGGCAGTTGTTTGTTGTTGTTTGTTTGTTGTTTGTGTGTTTTTCCGTTTCAGGCCCCTGAGAGGACACAGAGTCACAGAGTTCCCAGAATTCAGCGGGGCCAACGCACCGGAAAGTCCGTGAGTATCAATAAATTACCAACAGTCCCAAAATCAGAGCTCAAATCTCACAGAGTTCAAACGGGACATTTGCTTCACACAGGGACCGTTAGGGACCGTCAGTCAGGGACCGTTAGGGACTGTCGGTCAGAGACCGTCACAAATCTGAAAAACCAGCAATCATTTCTGTTGTTACACTTTCTGCGTGGCGATCCGCAGGTTTGGAACGAAAGTTTTCTTTAAAAATCAAAATTTTAAATTTTAAAAACAAACAAAAGAAAAATTAAATAAGAATTAAATAAGAAAAATTAAAATGACCCCCCCAAAAATAAAAAAAAATTGCAAGAAATTAAAAGAGAACAAAAGAAAGAAAGAAAGA
>NW_024677509.1:0-256 GCF_008729295.1 Plectropomus leopardus | reverse complement strand
CTTGTCCATGGAGTCTGCCATGTTGTTCTATAGAAGCAAATTCTATTGCAAATGCTCACACATGGGAAGTAGGATTTTATAAATCTTCTTTTTTCTGATGTTGCATTGTAAAATCTCCCCAAAATTGGTAGCATCTATTTTATGTGAAATTCATTGTATTCCTTTTTTTAAACCCACCATGATGGGATTTTTACACACAAAGTGAGAAGCTCAAAATTGCCATTAAAAAAACAGCCAAAGATAAAGGTTTCCCACT
>NW_024677508.1:0-759 GCF_008729295.1 Plectropomus leopardus | reverse complement strand
ACATTAACAGGCAGCTCAAAGATTAAAGAGGGCCACACTTATTTATTAAGATTTTATTTTTTGTACAAACTGTACAAAAATCCTGATATGTGTCTTATATCTTTTGTTTATATTTTAAAGGAATAACTCACCCACAAAATGATCATTTGCAAATCAGTTACTCATCACATGTTACATTGAATTCATGTGGAAAACTTTGTTTGTCTCAAAAGGAGAACAGAGAATCCAAAACTTAGGAAAAATCCTGATGAATTGAATAGAAGCCATGTTTTACAACAGCAAAACAAAATCAGAACATCTAATTACAAACACTCAAACAATTCATCCAGTATAGTCCAAGTGTCATTTGTCTAGTTGTTTGCTCAGCACTTTCCAAACACATGCATTCTTGCTAAAACCTTACTGTTTAAAACACTGCACAAGCAAAGAGGCGTGTGCTTGCCCAGGCCGGCTAGTAATAGGCATAAGTGTTTCAAATGGTAAAGTTTTAGTGAGTTTAACAAGTTTGGGAAGCACTGTGAAACGGGTGGTGGTAGGACCCAGATGCAGTACAACAATCGTCTCTTGCAATTGGTAATAACCTTTATTGTCACCAACACGGAAATGGCTCAGCTTACAGACAAAGAGTTCGTTCTTCGTGCCGGAAGCACTAGCAGTGTCTCTGGGATTGTCACTGAATGAAGAAACGAAGCTTGTACCCACAGTGGCTGGCGGGGAGGAAACCCCGTAGCTCCACGAGCCGTCTCCACGTGCTGGAAC
>NW_024677507.1:0-1266 GCF_008729295.1 Plectropomus leopardus | reverse complement strand
GAAAATATTTCTCAATCAACTAAACTAAAAACCTCTAAAACTAAATAGATAAGGGGCCAGAGCCCCTGTCAAAGGTTATTTTAACATCCGTAACCAGCTGGATTTTAATGCAGTTTGTTCAGACCGGTGTGATTTGCTGCCAATCTCCTCTAAAACATTGAAATGGGAGTAAAAACACGTTCAACATTTACTTTATCTTTTTATATCTCGTAATTCTACTTAAAAGGGATGGGAATCGAGAACTGGTTCCAGTATAGAACTAATTCCAAATTGTCTGATCCATCTCAGTCGTATGCCTCTGAGCCTATCAAGTCTTTTTTATCCAGGTTGGCATGTTTTCAAACAATTGAAAATTAAAAATAATGGTGCGTCACTTGTGTCGACGCTGCTGGAAACTTGTAACCAGAGGGGAATATAGCGGAGAGGAAGAAATGGCCCAAAATTGCTTCACTTTATTTCACCACGAAAGATGACAACAGAGTGCTGCTTGTTATGACTGTAAAATAATCCTTTTAAGTAAGGATGGAAACACTAGCAATATGCAGAAACATCTTTTTACACAACAAGGGCTTAATATCCAGAGATGCCATGTCAATGGCACTCTACACATGGGTGCCGTTGCTTCCTGTCTGAACAGCACATCCGTTACTGAGGGTAAACATCCTGTTTCAATAACATCATCGCCACGTAGGCTGTCATCAATGATTCCATGACTAAGAACAATTAATGAAATTGAATCCTGTACAAATATTCTCTAATTTAAATTATTTAATACGATGACAAACAAACTGTTATTACAGCCCGACTTGCCCATTACTGTTGATACTAATGAAACTGAAAACAAGCATTCAAATGACACACTAGAAATCAAACACTGGAATTTGACATAACTTTCTTATTTTACATAAGGTTATGATAGTTTGCTTTGTTAAATAGTTCATATTAATTTAAATAAAACATGCTTAGACTCTTCGACGTATTCATTCCAATAGGTTGTTCCACAATGGTATGATGTTGCCTGCAGGCAACATGCAGACACGCAATCTTATAAAAGGAGTTATGTTTAAATTTTTTTTACATTTCAAATAGTAAACATTATAACCTGTTGAGTTAACTGAATATTTTCTCAGGTGTTTCAAATGCATTTATTTCATAACTTACCATAATGGTACAGTGTTGCCTTGAGGCAACGTACCCCAAAAAGTTTCCCCCAAAAAAGGTTTTTTTTTGAAAATGTCTTTAGATTATGTCTATTTGCTCTATTTT
>NW_024677506.1:0-219 GCF_008729295.1 Plectropomus leopardus | reverse complement strand
CTGTTCTGATTGGTTCATCTCTTCCAGGTAAAGGTTTAAAGATGTCTGCTTGTTTGATTGTTGTTTCTCCTTTCTCGGATGTCCAAGATGCTTTTTCAATCTGTATGACCTCATGTTCATCATTGACCTCTGCAGTCCCTCCCTCTGTAATGTAGAGCTCTGTGTAGATCTCATTCAGAGGAGTTGGGTTTCCTGCTTTAGCGATCCCCTCAAACACAC
>NW_024677505.1:0-344 GCF_008729295.1 Plectropomus leopardus | reverse complement strand
GTGACTGTGGTCGTGTTATAGAGCCTCAGGTGTGACTGTGGTCGTGTTATAGAGCCTCAGGTGTGACTGTGGTCGTGTTATAGAGCCTCAGGTGTGACTGTGGTCGTGTGGTAGAGCCTCAGGTGTGACTGTGGTCGTGTTATAGAGCCTCAGGTGTGACTGTGGTCGTGTTATAGAGCCTCAGGTGTGACTGTGGTCGTGTGATAGAGCCTCAGGTGTGACTGTGGTCGTGTGGTAGAGCCTCAGGTGTGACTGTGGTCGTGTTATAGAGCCTCAGGTGTGACTGTGGTCGTGTGATAGAGCCTCAGGTGTGACTGTGGTCGTCTGTGTGTCTGCAGGTGATG
>NW_024677504.1:0-276 GCF_008729295.1 Plectropomus leopardus | reverse complement strand
AACATGATGATGCCATTTTCTTTGGCAAAATTCAGCCCATCACTAGAGAGATGTGAGCAGTGGTTATCCAGAAGGAGTAAGCAGGGCTTCTCCTTTGAGCACTTGGCATGTTCCACAAAATGCTTGAGGAAATCAACAAAGTGTGGTTCTTTCATTCACCCTGTGGGATTTGCTCCTTCTTTGCAGCCTGGTGGCCCATTGTTGATGAAATGATCACGAAAGTGCACCCGAGGAAATATGAAATAGGGGGGGATGCTGTTCCCTGTGGCTGAGACT
>NW_024677503.1:0-243 GCF_008729295.1 Plectropomus leopardus | reverse complement strand
AATCTGATGGAGGCTCAATGCCACACGTGATGTCAAGGGTCAAACACGTGATGTTAGGGGTCAAACACATGATGTCAGGGATCAAACACATGATGTCAAGGGTCACTAAATCAAGGGTCAATCAAGGGTCATGTCAAGGGTAGGTTACTGTCCTAACCTAACCCTAACTCTAACCTAACCTAACCCCTAACTCTTTCCTAACCTAACCTAACCTAACCCTAACTCTAACCTAACCTAACCTAA
>NW_024677502.1:0-248 GCF_008729295.1 Plectropomus leopardus | reverse complement strand
CTTGTGCGCATCTTGTTTTGACTTTATTTCTCGTGAGTTTCCCAATTCCCTCAATAAGTTTAAACATGTCTGTCTTTGCAACAAGGGGCCAAGACCTACTCCAGACACTTGTCACAATGAAGGCTGCATCATCTGATAGCATGGCTGGAACAGAGACATCCTTTGGCTCCAAACGATTCACAGATAGCAGAGGATGGTTTCGATCCATCGACCTCTGGGTTATGGGCCCAGCACGCTTCCGCTGCGCC
>NW_024677501.1:0-585 GCF_008729295.1 Plectropomus leopardus | reverse complement strand
TCAAGAATGAGAGCGTTGCAGAGGACGCCACCGCCATCAGCTTCCACACTCTGAGACCTGGCGCCCTCTACAGGGTGGTGGTGACCACCGTCAGAGCCGGACAGACTTCCAGGCAGACCGTCGCCGAGGGACGCACCAGTAAGATTTAGGGGGACACCGGGGGACAGAGAGCTGGAGATAGATAGACAGCTGGGAACAGACAGCTGGGGACAGACACCAAGGGACAGACAGACACCTGGGGACGGACAGATAGCTGGGTGTCTGCCAAGGGACAGACAGAGGGGGACCGATAGCTGGGGACCAATAGAGAAAATAAAAGTGAAGTTGTCTCCAGATGAATGCTGATGAATGCTGGACATCGGTCTTCTTGATGTCCTCAGATGCTTTTCAAAGTATTTCAGCCTTTTCTTCTTCAGTTCTGAAATTTAATGATCCATCATAATGAAACATATTTAAAGTTTATAAAAATACATTCATGAACAACAATCTGTTCAGCACGAGGGAAAATCTGTTTCTCTCTGAACAGATCTACCGTTCGCTGAGCGAAGAGGAGAAAAAACAAGAAAACATTCACACAAGACAATA
>NW_024677500.1:0-712 GCF_008729295.1 Plectropomus leopardus | reverse complement strand
TATCAACTGTCAATCAAGTTTTCTGTTCCTGCTCAATCATTTTGATTTCACTTTTCATGCTGATTTACAGCTGTGAATAGACAATTAGTGAATTAGAGTCAATGGATACAAAAGCCAAAATGCATTTACTGTTATATGTGTGGATAACTGGAAAGATTTAAGTCCAACATGATTATTTATGCATCTACACTTACGTGAAATATTTTATCTTTTACAGTTTAAATTTACAATTAAAGTCCATGTCTCGAGACAGGAAAGCACAGAAAACAGAAAAGTACACACTGTATACTTTCACACACATCCACACACAGTGTTGGGGAGTAACTAGTCAGACATTACAAATTATAATTAAATTAGAAAATAAAAGTAATTGTAATCAGTTACAGTTACTGAGAAAAAAATATGGAATTAAATTACAGTTACTAGTCAAAATGTTGGCGATTACAAAGAGGTCACATATGAAAAAAAATCTTTTCAGTAAAAAGTTTATATGTTGAATAAAACAATGCTGTTGCTTTACGTCTTTCTGATGTGCAGTAATGCTTTCTTTTGACAACTTGTGTTTTAAACATTTGTTGGCAAAAGTAATCAAAAAGTAATCAAATTAAAGAAGAAGATGTATGAGAAGAATTGTTCAGATGTTTGAAAGAATTGTAAATATTTATATGTAGGTGTGTGTGCATGTGCATGTGTACATGTATGATGAGATTAG
>NW_024677499.1:0-490 GCF_008729295.1 Plectropomus leopardus | reverse complement strand
CCAACTATTTCTGGCACCCATCTGTAATATATCATACGTCTTGAATTGTTTTAATTCACTTTTTCATTTTAATTCTTGGAAAAAGTCACAGTCACCTCAGAAAGGTGATATTTGCTATTTGTTGGATCTTTTCTGTCATTTCAAGTTAGTTTCTTCTTTTCCTGTAGACATTTGAAGATTTTAAGAATGACAAGCAGGCCCTGGAGTATCAGCAGAGGATAGTGGACATCTTACTTCAGGTAAAGTCTCAAATATTATTCCATGTTCTGTTGTGTTTGTTTCACGTGAATGTTGATAGAGGAGACAAACACTGAGCATGAAGAGAGGCTTAGTAATCTTAGTCCTTTTTCGAGACAAAGAGATCCTACAGAACAATTTACTGCACAAACCTTCCTCAAAGCAAATCAGACAAAAAATGTCCACTAAATGTGACTTACAGTGACATGATGATTAAATTAACAAATATTTTATAAATATATCATGAGTACAA
>NW_024677498.1:0-510 GCF_008729295.1 Plectropomus leopardus | reverse complement strand
TTTGTGTCTCCCTTTCTTTTGTATTTCTTCTCATCTTTCTCCATCTCCCTTTCTGTTTCCCTCTTTCCTCTCATTTCCTGTCCACTGCCTCCAAGGTCTGGGCTCATTTTTAACCTTTAAGGACATAGTTACATGGAGGATCTGTATTGAATTTGAGCTAACGGCATTCAGACTTGTATTAACTCATTCCCATTTTAACTTGTATATCATTGACATTGGTTAATTTGAGATTTGTAAAGAGAGGGAACTCTGGGATGGGGAGATTGGAAGCCTTTGGTTGAGGATTATTGTGATATGAAAGAAAGATGAGAATGCAACTGTTGAAACTGATGTGCAGGATCTGCTAGAGAGAAAATGTGTCGCTGCTGGAGTTGGAACTGTAGAAACACTCATTGGAAGCCAAACTCATCTAAAATTTGATTAATCAAGCAGCACTAAATAGTGATCGTCTGTTTGTTTTTTATCAATAAGATCCTCAACAGATATGAACATGGCAAACACATATAAAGT
>NW_024677497.1:0-976 GCF_008729295.1 Plectropomus leopardus | reverse complement strand
AAAATGTAGCTATTTAAACTATCAAAAGTACTTATCATGTAGAGTGGCCCATTTGAGAATAATATATGCAGCTATCTTAACCCATGTGACTTTTCCCTCTCTCTCTGTGTTGTGGTCTGGGTTGGTATAATGCCACAGGAAACAGCACTGGCTCAATTGCTCATTACTGTGGTACAACAGAATTACAATGCATTAGAATTACATTTTTTTTTTTTTTTTTTAACTTTTTTTTGTCATTTTACATGAAGAAAATAGAATTTCATATTTAATATGTGAAACTTAAAAAAATGAACAAACATTTCTTAAAATTAAACAGCTACAATAGCTTAACTTTTACTACAATATATAAAACAACAACAAAATGAATCATAAAAATATCTCCATACCTGTTGTACAATAGTATGACATCAATGAGCTGTGTGTACACAGTGACGGCCGTTGAGCCCACACCTCCTAATAAGAAACAAAATGGCAACATCAAACAGCGCCAAACCGTTTGTCAGTAACGGAAGCTAACGTAGAATGCTAGCGTTAGCTTTCTAAGCAGGACGCTAAACTCATTAAAACGTATATTAACGAACAAAAAACTCAACGGGACTCTCAGAGGACGAATCGGATGTTACACAACAATAGTTTGGTCATGTTAAAATCATAAATACTACATTTTATCGACTTATTTTAGCAGAGCTCGGCTTAACCCTCTATGGTACGCACTATGATCCCAGTTGGGGTGTTTTTTTGTCTTAAAATAGACCAAGTAAACATAATGAAGAGACATTTTCAAAAAATATTATTTTTTTAGTAGTTTTTAGGGTTTGTTGCCATATGGCAACACCGTACCATAATGGAAAGTAATGAAAACATGAGAGTTTTGTTTAAAATTGTATGTAACATTTATTTTAAAACTCATGTTATAGTATAAACAATCTCCAGTAGCCTGAACAGGCGTCAAGTAAAGTGTTACCCATTTTACACT
>NW_024677496.1:0-1701 GCF_008729295.1 Plectropomus leopardus | reverse complement strand
ATTTTAGCAGCAGTGACTCCACCTCTGTTTGAACTACTGTGTGTGTGCACGTGTGTGTGTGCGTGCATGCGTGCGTGCGTGCGTGTGTGTGTGTGTGTGTGTGTGCGTGTGTGTGTGTGTGTGTGCACGTGCGTGTGTGTGTGTGCGCGTGCTTTTAGCAGGTGTGTTGGCGTCTGCAGGTCGACAGTCTCAGAGTTTGAAGATGGCCGGCTGAAGCTCAGCAGGACTCAACGTTTAAAGATTTTAACAGCCGACTGAACAAAAGGAGAAGAAATGAGATTCAAATAAAAGGAAATAAAACTTGTGGACGGAAACTGTCATCGCTACACTCAGGTCTGCCTCCTCTCTTACGTCTTTATTTTAGCTGTGAACCTCTTCGTGTTTTTGAGTTATTTGACAGTTTGCAGCAGTTTGTGTCAGAAACTGGATCAGCTTGTTTGAACTGCAGCTGCTTCTTCCGTTTGTCTTCAAATCCCCCAAAAACACACAGCTGCCGCTCTCACTGTTTCACCAACTTCACTCGTCTGTCCGTCTTTCTGTTGCTTTATTTTGTCACATTTTTCATCTCTTCATTTTTCAATCATCCTCCTCTTATTTGTTCAACATTTCTTCTGAGTTTTGTTCCATTTTCCTTTTCTTTCTTCCTAAATTTTATCTTCCTCCTAACTTTCTTTCTTGTTTCTCGTCTTTTTCATTTCTTCTTACACACTTTCCCCATTTTTATGTGTTAATTTTTTTCTTTCTTACTGTCTTTCTGTCCTTTTCTTTCTTTCTTTCTTTCTTTCTTATTTATTTTCTGACTTTTTTCTGTCTTTCTGTCCTTTTCTTTCTGTATTATTTCTTTCTGTTGCTTTATTTCTTTCTTTTTCTTTTAATTTTGTGTGTTTTCCATATTTTTATTTTTGCTTGTCTCTTTTATTTTTTTCATTGTCTTCTGTTTTCTTGTTTTTCCTGCTCTTGTTTTCTTCTTTAAAATTTTCTTTCTTTCTTTCTTAATTTCTTTCTTTCTTTCTTTCTTTCTTTCTTTTTTCTTCTTCCATTCTTCTTCTAGTTTAACATCATTCACTTTTTTCCCAGAGTACTCATTTTTCTCCAGAAATGCACTTTTCTGGTTGTTTTTACTCTTTCACGTTAAATTTCCCGCCCAGTGCTCAGTATATCAGTATATGCAGTGGTGAAAGGTAGTACTGAAACGTAGTAATACCACAGAATAAAAATACTCCATTATTAGTAAAATTCCTGCATTCAGAGTTTTACTCAACTACAGAAGTATTGGCTTACAAGAGGAACTTCTTTATTTGATGACAAAAACCCAGAAAAGAATTCATTTTCTGGGTTTTTGTCATTGCGAAAAAATGCATTTTATAAAGAAATTGAAATTTAAAGATATAAAATTCTGAAAATTAATGATAATATAATGATATTTATGATTGTGACAGAATTTACTTGAAACATGGAAACAAAAACAAAAAAGAAAAGAAAATAATATTATTAGATTTTTTTAAAGGCAGTTTTAAGAGGACATTTCTGTCCCCAGGAGGCAGTCTTGACTTAATCTGGATTAATTTAGGTCTTGAATGCAGGACTTTTCCTTGTAATAGAATATTTGTGCAGGTACGGTGGTACTGTTGGTACTGGTGGTACAGGTGGTACAGGTGGTACTGGTGGTACTGGTGGTACATTTACTTGTCGGACTGTTTG
>NW_024677495.1:0-305 GCF_008729295.1 Plectropomus leopardus | reverse complement strand
CGTTCACCTCTGCACCTCGTCACGGGCCTTCTTGTGTATGTCTCTGACGACCTCACTTTGCCTGCGCTCGTGGGTCCTCAGAACCACAGGGGGGTAATGTTGATGCATGCCCATGACTCTCCGTACACAGGCCAAAAACAAGCCAAAGCCACACTCATAGTACTTGTCCAGCTGACCTATTTGCCACACATGCAAAAAGACGTAGCCGACAACATCAAAGGCTGCTTAGTCTGCTGCCAGTTCCAACTGTCAAACCCGCTCCACAGAGCCCCCTTGCAACAAAGAGGCACCTCCTCTCCCATGTC
>NW_024677494.1:0-549 GCF_008729295.1 Plectropomus leopardus | reverse complement strand
TTGTTATCAAAGAGAGAAAATAATGCTCTCTCTGTCTTTGTCTGTCTGTCTCTGTCTCTGTCTGTCTGTGTCTCTGTGTCTCTGTGTCTCTCTCTTTGTCTGTCTCTGTCTCTGTCTGTCTCTGTCTCTGTCTGTCTGTGTCTCTGTGTCTCTGTGTCTCTCTCTCTTTGTCTGTCTCTGTCTCTGTCTGTCTCTGTCTCTGTCTGTCTGTGTCTCTGTGTCTCTGTCTGTCTCTCAGGGACGTTGTCCTGGTGTTTCAGTGTTCGGAGCGTCATGTGATCTGTCTCGAGTGTTTCCATCGTTACTGTCAGACTCGACTCAACGAGCGTCAGTTTGTTTACGACGCTGTGATTGGCTACTCGCTGCCGTGTGCAGGTAACAGGTGGTTGAGGTCAGAGTCAGTCAGTCAGTGTGTGTGTGTGTGCGTGTTAATGTGTGTGTTTTGTGTATCCAGCCGGATGTGTGGACTCGCTCATCAAAGAGTTGCATCACTTCAGGATCCTGGGAGACAATCAGGTGATCACACACACACACACACACACACACACA
>NW_024677493.1:0-712 GCF_008729295.1 Plectropomus leopardus | reverse complement strand
TGTTTTCTTCCTTACAAAATCTCATTTTGAGCTTCTGTGTTATTCAAGAGAAAATTCAATGAGAAAACTTCCACTGAGAACATCTTAACTGAAGCTTTGTAGAAGACGAATTTAACATATTTAACACAAACCACAGATTTGTTACATTTGTGCATTTCATACGAATCATATCAACATTTCTGAAGTGTCGTAGTGTCTGAGCGGACTTTGTCCCCAGCAGGCGGAGGCGACGGTTTTGTTTTAGTGAACCGTTGCTGCGTTTTCGGCAGGGACTGTATATTTGCACTTATATGCTCTGCTTATTTAAAATTATTATTATTATTTTTTAGGCGCTCCCTTCTCCTCACAGGCATACAGTGCAGAATTTTTTGGTTACAGTTTGTAAACACACTACAGCAGTAATACTCAACTTACGGCCAGCGGGCCAAATCTGGCCCCTGACAGGGTGCCGTGTGGCCCCACAACCTTTTTCTAATTCACCATAAAAATCAAATGATTCATGCTGGGAGATGTTTCTGTACTTTTAGTCTCCATAAGGTGTCAGAGTGCATAAAACAGCATCAAAATAGAGCTTGTTGATAAAAAAAAGTGCCAGTGGAGGATCCCCCACACCCCCGACAGAGGACACAGCTGAGACACTAATGTCCTAAAATCCTAGAAATGATTTAAAATCCTAGAAATGTCCTAAAATCCTCCAAACCTTCTAAAAAAG
>NW_024677492.1:0-441 GCF_008729295.1 Plectropomus leopardus | reverse complement strand
GATTTGTCCCTGAGCATGAATATAATGATCCTCTTATTCTCTACCTGCTCTGTTTCACTCTCACACGGACCTTCAGTGGTAAAATCTTCACTTCATCCATAGAGCTAATGTAAGGAAACATCCTCTCAGTGAAAGTGTGTGTGAAGGTGTGTATGTGTGTGTTAGTATCAGCATCAGAGAAGGACAGTTTTCCTCTGTCCCAGTCCAGATTCACTCTGATCCTCTGGAGCTTCTTCTGCACTACGAGAGCAGTGGCTGGATTTGATGGTGACTGTAAAAAGTATTTACCCGCATAGAACGCCATTCCCCATAATCCAGATTGTATGTCTCCCTTCCTCTGGACAGACTCTGCTAACACACCCAGTCCCCAGGCTTTTTTGTCTCCAACATTGAAATCCCATCTGTGAATCCCTGAGTTAAAGCCCTCAGAGCCCAGGACAG
>NW_024677491.1:0-411 GCF_008729295.1 Plectropomus leopardus | reverse complement strand
TATCGGTCTAGATTGTTTTGGTGTGAGTTGCAGAGTGTTTGAAATATTGGCCTCATAGATGTTTGCATTATCTTTAAGATAATGGAAGTAGATGGCGCTGGGCTTGTGGTGCTCAAAGTGCCAAAAAAAAACATTAAACAGCAGTGTCTCTTCCCAGAAATCATAACCTGGTTACTCAAGATAATCCACAGACCTTGTTGTGGGCAGTTTAATGTAGGAACTATTTTCTTTCTACCAAACTACACCCACCAACCGTATCACTGCGCAGAGGGAAGTGAGAATCTACTGCTAGCTCCCTAAAACCACTGAACAAGCTGATTTTACAGCTCAGCTGCATTCAGACGCCTTTGCAAGTATTTAAACTTTTGAAATCTGAGCAAATTGTTTGCTTTCTCTTGAAAACATGGAGGA
>NW_024677490.1:0-789 GCF_008729295.1 Plectropomus leopardus | reverse complement strand
ACCCAGATGTAAAACTGATTTATCTTCCTCTCAGCATTCCTTCAGACATCACCTCTTTCTTTTCCACCGCTCTTTTCATTCTCTGCCTTTGATGTTGAAAATCCTCGACTAACCTGAGGGGAAGAGTGTGTGTGGGGGACTAAATCCCAGTCTCATAACAGTGTACCCCCAGAAATTGTTCATAGGGACTATCAGACGGGGCCACTGGGGTAGGACACCAAACCCAAAAGCTATGACTGAATTTTGGGAGTTCCTTGGTGCTGTTAGAGTATATAGCTTGGTTCAAAACTACGTCAATATGGAGAGTGAAGGAATTACATACTGATATACCTGGGATTCTTATTTTACAGTTATTATTACTAATTACCTGAGGTGCAAAGACAGATAACAGTTAACATTTTGAGCTCCACAACAATCCTGTTTAATGTCTGTATGCACGCGTGTTAGGTGATTCATTGTTGTTCAGATAGGCTGGTTGTCCTTTCCTTAGAAAATACAAATACACAGTTTAAATTTAAAGGTGCACATTGATTGAACAAGTTACTGGAAAGTCCTCTGTGGATCCAAGTGTTTAGGGGAGACTGATTAAGCTCAGAACTCATTTTCATTCAGATAATTTGTTGCGAATGTTAGAAGGAGCCCTTTGAAACTGGTTGTTGTTTATCCTAACATTACTTTGGAGCGTTATTTAGCTCCGTAAAAAAAAAGGAGAAACATTGGACAGTGAAGACAATACAGCCCACACAAAATAGCATTTTAATTCTTGCATATGGTCTATCCTGGCTTCAT
>NW_024677489.1:0-589 GCF_008729295.1 Plectropomus leopardus | reverse complement strand
CTAATTAATTGTGGGAATGAGGCTGCAGTGGTGATATGCATCATTTATTTTCTGAAGAATTATCAGAAGTGGGTCAAATGTTCCTGAGATTCTGTGCATGCGGGCGGAAAACAAAGACACAAACCACATTACATACACAACATCGCAACCTTGTGCTAATGAGTGTAATTTTGGAAAAACTGCCGCGCTGTTAAACAGTCCGTCATCAGTCATGAAACTGATCGGTGATGTCCGCTTTCTGTTAGAAATCAACTAAGACTGACGTCTTTATTTTCTTGATCTTTGAAAATATTTTGCCTATACTTTTTCATCTCCAGTTCCAACTCTTTTGCTGTGATACAACTGACAGATCTCACTGTGGTTATTATTCTTGCGTGATAAAAGGCTTTTGTCTTTTTAAAAGACTTCAAAACAAGAACAAAAACAAAAAAAAACAAGATTCAAGCACAGCAGCAACGCTTTTATTCGGTGTTATTATAATGCAGTAACAGCAGGCTTGAAGGCTGTAAAACAGCAAGGGTGCCTTGGTAATGGTGCACAAATTCATGACACACACACACACACACACACACACACACACACACACACA
>NW_024677488.1:0-352 GCF_008729295.1 Plectropomus leopardus | reverse complement strand
ACTGGGAGGACTGGAACTGTGACTACAAGAGAGCGTTCATTTGCTACGGCAAACGTGAGTGATGACCTATGATTCAAATGATATTTATTTGACCTCAGCATTAAATTTCCTCAATGATGATATTACATAACAATAATAATAATTAACAGTGAACTCCAGACAATAACTTTTAACTGTCATGATGCTGATAGTTTTTATGGAATTATTTGGAAGGTTAGCAGCAGTGTTGATCAAGTCAAGTCAGTTTTATTTTATTAATATCTCGCCAAATCATAAAAAATGTTAAAAAAAAAAGGTTAAAGGTTAAAAATCTTTAATTTTGGTTTCCTAATGTAAATCTATTGTTTAAAGT
>NW_024677487.1:0-807 GCF_008729295.1 Plectropomus leopardus | reverse complement strand
GGTCAGTAGCTGTGAGCTGCTACGTTCTACATGTTACTCTTTATTTATTTGGCTGCTTAGTATTTATTTTCCAAGTTCATCTTCCTCCTTTTTCTGTAAATAATAATGTAAAATTGTAGATATTTGATATTGGGTATGTGGGTGTATGCATATATGTTTCATTAATTACAGCATAGGTTAAAATAAATACAGAAGCTGGTTAATAAAAATTCAAAAGAAGGAATTATGGAGAAGGGGTGGGATTAATTCAGTTTGTACTTCTTCTCACTACTTTTTGAATATGTAAACCAAGTCATCATGTGTTTGAACATTTCTTTTGCTTTATGTTTTTCATTGTCTGTAAATATTTTACTTTTTCGTCCATCTGCTTGTTTGTATAATCATTTCTCTATTTTCTTTTTTTTTTTTTTTTACACATTTAAGATAAAGAAATCAAATCAAAATGTAAGTGGGCGGACCCAGTCACTGTAATATCCCTAAATAATTGGTTAGGTTAGCTTACTGTCTTTTATGATTGGCCGTTGTCTTTGTATCTGAGCAAGGACAGGAGGAAGTGCCTGATGGCACATGCGCACTAGTGTCTGCTGTCTACGGCAACATGATATTCTGTGAGATATTCCGTGCACAAGTATGTGTGCTCAGATCTCATTTGCCAGCACAGATATTCTGCACATGTTTATTGATACTGATATGCCTTTATATTGTTCTCTTTTTATCAATTGTTTCCCACATCAGGTTGTCGAACTGAGTCAGGGCTACTCAACTCAGTCTGCTTGGGGGCCACGTTTGCAAAATGACAGGAGGCCA
>NW_024677486.1:0-759 GCF_008729295.1 Plectropomus leopardus | reverse complement strand
TCAAGTTAGTGCAGGAATTTCTCTGCAAACTGTGTCTAGTCCCTCCCATATGCACCTGATTTGAAAGCGATGTGCGAAGTATTCTTTATACAGTAACCTCATAATTTATTTTCTTATTTTTTTATTGATTCTGGATAGGGACTTTCATGGTGGTTAGAATCCCTTTCAGGAAGAGCATTATCTGAAAAAATGTGAAACTGCTATAATCAGAGTTTTTTTAATGTTTATGTCTTATGTAGTTTTTAACATTTACATGTTTTTCTACTGTTTGTGTCAGATATCGAGTTGTCAGTTGACAGTTAAATTTCCATTTGGGGATTAATAAAGTATTTTCAATTCAATACAATGAACCAGTACAAATAATCAGGCCTGTTTGTTCTAGAAAGAGAAAGAGATATCTGTGGAAAATTCAGCTCCTGGTCAAAAACTCCTAAACTTCAGGATCAGAAAAACACGAGCACACATCAAGGTAACAGAGAAAAAGTTGAACACACTGCAGCATGTAGTGGGCGAACCGCCCGCCTCCAACTTGCCAAACAGTGTAAGAAAAACACTAATTTCTAACGCAAAACCTCTTTGTTGAGTGTTTCTAGCGGTTTTAATCACCTGGTCTGCTTGTTTTGGAGAGAAAAGACCTCTGCGGGTTATTCTGCTCATGAAAACCTTCCTTAGCAACAAATTCTAACCAAGAAAAGTTTTAGCTGGTTGCAATCGTCACTGCTAGACGTCACATTGTATTTACTCTTATTTGTATTGGTT
>NW_024677485.1:0-1411 GCF_008729295.1 Plectropomus leopardus | reverse complement strand
ATTTGTTTATTTATTTACTTATTTGTTTATTTTTCCTTTTTACATGATTGAAAGGTCTTCATGTACATTTGTTTTTGTACACAACATAAAGCAATAAAAAGAGTGTGTGTGCGTGCGCGTGTGTGTGTGCGTGTGTGTGTGTGTGTGTGTGTGCATGTGTGCGTGTGTGCGCGTGCGTGCGCATGCGTGCGTGTGTGTGTTTTTACCTGCAGGCAGATGGCCAGGTTGACTCTGCAGCCGAAGGCCGTGCTGACGGATCGCGGGTGAAGGCCGAGGTCTTTGAAGAGTTTCGAGAAGGAGTGTGTGAGCGACATCCGGGGCCGCTCCTCCGCCACCACGACGCAGGCCCGAACCCGGGACAGATCCAGACCCCGAGCCTGGATCACAGAAAAAAAAACAATATAGCCATTTTTTTTCTTTTCTTCTTTATTTTTCTTTGAATTTTACAGACTTTTACACCCAGAAATAATTTTGTGTTATTTAATCTGATTTATATTGTCTGGATTTATCAAAAGATCTTTGAACACACTTTTAGCCGTCTCCCTCTGAGGTTCACATTATTATAAACACGGTTCCTACAGCTTCAGGAAAATTAAATGGGAAACTTTTGAAGACTTTTTTCAATGTCACTCATAAATAAATTTAAAAAAAAAGAGAAAAAAACAACAAAAAAAGTTGGATCTGGTTAGAGTTTGAAAACACTGAGCATTTATGGGTGAGTTTAATCAGCAAATTTACGTTTTTCACTCTGTATGTGAGACTTCACTGCTTTAATGTCCACTATAATGAGTTTAGAGGTGGGTTTGGTAAATTATTTAAAAAATAAAAAAGATTTTACCAAATAGATGAATGAATTCAAAGACGTTTCAAGGATCTGCAGGAAACCTGACCGTGTAAATCCATTTCGTTCAGTTAAGTGAATTTAATTGTTGGTTTGTGTTTTATTAAAAAGGTGAGTGTCAGCGAGGAGCGTTTGTTCTTTTCGCTCTGCACTCAACCGTCAGTCTCCATGGAGACTTTAAAGAAAGAAATAATCACTAAAATTAACTCTGCTGTGACCAATCAGAGGCGTCGCTGACTTCAGCTGTCAGACGAGGCCTCGGGCTCTGCAGACAGTCAATCAGACACTCAGTTTATTAGAGGACAGACGTCCGCTGGAGAGGAGTGGACACGGTGAGACAGACTCAGAGGTGTTGGGGGGGTCTGACTGCTCATATTCAGCCACAGAACGACCGTTGAGTTCAACTGCACTGATGGATTTTGGGAAAAGTGACGACGAGGTCAGAGCTGCGCTGTCAGCCGTGTGTGAGCAGCGCTGCACGTTTCACGTTTCTGCAGAAATCAACAGTGAAAACGGTGTTTTGATGATTGTACTGACTCTTGACCTCCTTTAACTGCAGTTTAAAAGTCT
>NW_024677484.1:0-338 GCF_008729295.1 Plectropomus leopardus | reverse complement strand
TGGGAAACTAAACCTTTTGAACTGTGAGCTGCAGGGCAAAGGTAAGAATGTTGCTGACATGATAAGTTCTGTCAATGCATTTAAAGCTAAGATGAGCATTTTCTCCATGCATTTACAGAGGAAAAAAGTGCTGCACTTTCCCTCTGTGCAGTCAGTGCTGAAAGACAATGCTTGCATATGCATATGAGACTTTTGACAAAGCTGCAGAAAAGTACTTTCAAGTCATAAACAGACTTGGACAAGAGTTTGAGAACAGGTTTTGTGACTTTGATCAGCTTGAGCCATGTGTGTCATTCATTTCCAATCCTTTCATGCAAGTGGATACAACATGCATTGCT
>NW_024677483.1:0-219 GCF_008729295.1 Plectropomus leopardus | reverse complement strand
TGACAGGTCTGGAGGGCAGTATGAGTGTGTGTTTGTGTGTGTGTGTGTGCACTGGATGCGCTTGGGTGTACAGTAAGTGTGCACTAATAAGTGAGTAGGCTTGCGTTTTTGTGCTCCTTTAGATGTGCGTGTGAAGGTGTGCACACACATTGTATGTGTGTTTGTGTTTGCAGGTTATTTGGGGGTGGTAGAGATAAGAGATGGATGGAGAGCGGCAGC
>NW_024677482.1:0-999 GCF_008729295.1 Plectropomus leopardus | reverse complement strand
GCAGAGGAAAGAGCAAAAGGAGACAGAGCTTAGAATAAAGTCGAGATGGATTCCTGGAGGGGCCGAGGAGGAGGGACCCTGGGCTGCTGAGAGCCTCCATTGAAAGCCACCTGTTGATTCAGTTCCAGATGACCCGACTGGGCTCACTGATCAGATGGGATGGAGAGAGGGAGGAAATAGAGAGATGTGTTTGGATGAGGAGCGTGTGAAAATGAACTTTTATGTCCAACTGTTTATCCAGGCACACCTTAATGTTTTTGAGTCTGGGGCCTCTATTTTGTTGGTCAAAATTGAAGGCCAAAAGTTTAGCAGAACCATAGGTTAATATTAAAGGTCCGGCGTCTGGAATTAAGGTTAATATGGCAGACAGAGTATAAAATAGGCTGTGTTCGGAACGCACTCTGGCACTAACTGGACAGTTTGTAAATTCGGAGCGTTGTTGGAATGTGCCACTGGGTTATCCAGGGGTATGCAGGGCTGCATTTAATAGTGTTAATGAAATATTTCTTTTCATTAGCCATGTAAATAACTTAGTAGGAATATTGTCTTTTTAGGAATACGGGCAAAAACCACACTATTTTGTGCATGTAAACATATTCAGTGAGCATACTAATATGTTGATGTTTAAAAGGTTTAATGTTTACTGTGTTTTCCAGCTTAGTTTAGAATATTAACATGCTAAATTCTTAATTGACACTAAACATACCTTAAAAACAAATCTAAATTAGACCTTTTTAGACAGAACTAAAGGATTATAAACAATTTGATTTGTGAATCGCACCATATATATATTTTAAATTAATCGCCCATGATAATTCATTTCACATCTTCCTTGTTTATGGCATTCCACAGAGTTCTATTGTAGGCCTCATTTTATTTTTTTAACCCTCTTCGAACATGATGTCACTTAGCCACCCATCCATCATTTTACTTATTTATTTTTTTACTTATTTTCCATTCCAGGTTACCATGGGAAAGGGCAAGGCACCCAAGATGTCT
>NW_024677481.1:0-235 GCF_008729295.1 Plectropomus leopardus | reverse complement strand
GCCACATGCCAGAGCCTTTTTCTGCTGCTATTTATGTCATCTCTCTACAGTAATTATTGTGTTAAAGCAAAATGCTGAACTACTAATGTAGGTTCCACTATGATGATAACAGATTACAAGTCCTTGGTTAATGAAGTAAAGACTGAATTTTGTGCGGTGAATAAAAATAATTTGGATATTTGACAACGTTTTCATGATGGTTAAGGTGGGGTGTGTTTAAGCAAAAATGTAACAG
>NW_024677480.1:0-304 GCF_008729295.1 Plectropomus leopardus | reverse complement strand
ACAATGTAATAAAGTCTACGTGTCCTGCAACATCCTCAGAAAACAGCTGAGAAAAACTCTGAGACGCTTATAAAACATCCTCGTGAGACGCCTCAAATCTTCCTGACAACCAACAAACAGGCGCAGAGAGCTGCTGGAGCTTCTGCCCGAGCGAAAGCGAGGAAACAAAGAGTCCTTCCTGAGGCAGAGGAAGTCAAAGGGTGCTTAAATTAAACAGGTGAGTCCGTTTGAGGAAGAGACGCAGAAATTCACTTATAAGCAAGTTTAATAAAAGTTAATGCTGCTGAAATCAGACTCAGACCTT
>NW_024677479.1:0-532 GCF_008729295.1 Plectropomus leopardus | reverse complement strand
GATCTTGCGTGGACGGCAGTAACTAAGCTGCTGTGTGCTCAAATATTAGCTTCCACTTAGCTGAAAATGTACAAAGTAGCTACATGTTTTGCTTATGTAGAAAACCAGCATAATATACTTGCTGACACAGAGTAAAAGATGAAGAAAATATTTAATTACTATCAAGCATTGCGTCTTACTAACTAGTTGATAACATCGTCCAGCTTAGACCACGTTACAGAGTGTGGACTGGTAGCAGGAGAGGTGCCAGTTTACCACCTTGACACTGCTGAGGTGCCCTTGGGTAAAGCACCAAAGCTCTAACTGCTTGAATCTCTGACTATGTGTCAGCTCCATCACTCTGACATCTCTCTACATTTAACGCATATAGGTCTATAGGTCCTGTGTGTGCGTGTGTGTGTGCCCACATACATCCGTAAACAGGATTGGACCCTGAAAAATCCAGAATCATGACATCTATCTTTACAATATTCATGAAATACACAGTATGATAGGTATCTTATAGGATATGTATACAGACAGTATCAAGATG
>NW_024677478.1:0-664 GCF_008729295.1 Plectropomus leopardus | reverse complement strand
ATTAAGCCTTCTCTGTGTCATAGTTGAACGCAGGTATGTTTTGATGCAGCGAAGTGTTGAGAACGATCTTTCAGCTGATGCTGTAGTGACAGGGATCGTGAAAAACAGTTTCAACAGTTTGTGCACTTCTGACTGTAGTTCTTTGGCCACAGGGACAGCATTCATTGCTTCACTTATAAGCCTTACTGATGTTTTTTCAGACTTGGTTTGAATCCCTGATGTCTTTATGGTGTCTGGCAACATGCTCAACTGTGCACGCAGACTGTCAAAGTCAAAATCCTCTGCATATAAGGACGTTACAGAAGACGGGAGTGTCACCGCAGAGACCGCTGCGACAAGCAGCTTTTCCATATCCATCACAACCCCGAAGTCGCTCTGATCAAAACGACGATTCAGTTCATTATTGAGCAAGTCCAACACCTCAAAGTATTGTTTTCTGTAATATCCTGATGGGCTCTCAAATGCGTGCTCAGTACCCCCGCCCCCAAGCCGTTTAGGGAGTCTGCGTTGTCGGGGCAACTGTGGTCCTTCTGTCAAATCTTTGGAGGCTTCAATCACTGACTTGAAGAAGCTCTCAAATGCTTCATCTGACCTCTGTCGCTGAATAAAGGCTTGCATTACAGTGACTGCGCTCTGGGCGTCTTGTAGCATTGTGTTAGTGGCT
>NW_024677477.1:0-488 GCF_008729295.1 Plectropomus leopardus | reverse complement strand
AATAAGGTTGCATTGTAGCCCTGGATAATCAGGGGGCGTAGACGTGTCGGTCATATGCTTACACAAAACGCAAGCCAGCCTCTTGCCTGGAGAGCTGCGTTCAACCCCTGCTGGCCTGAGGTTGAATCTTGTAAAGAGCAGATACACAAGCATGAGGCTCAGTGGAACGTGAAAGAAGAGGAGATAAAACGGCTGTCTTGCACCATAAAACCCCAAAAGTCAACATTTTGATCCAAAAACACCTTTATGTCAATCTCCTTTTTCTCTCCTTCATTCCCCCTCTGTGTAGATGAAGTGCACTGTTTAAGATTTGCTGGTGTAAAATGGGAAAATCTTGATTAAGATTTAAGGTCTTATCGTATTCATACTATTTTTTGTAGTTCAGTTGCTGCCCTGGCTGTCTTCATTTTTTCTTTCTATGATTAAATGTCTGCAGAAACTTTTTTTTCTTGACTGTTTTGCAGCCTTTCTGTCATTCCTACTGTCAG
>NW_024677475.1:0-299 GCF_008729295.1 Plectropomus leopardus | reverse complement strand
TATATTCTGACATGTCTCTATAAGCCTTATATATATGTATTTTTCAGGCATTTTTTGGACATGTCAGAAATTGACACTTTTGGACATGCTAAATTATCAAGGTTTTGGCCTTTTTTTCCACTTTGTACACTATGACACATCCTTACAAGTTATAATATGACATGTTTAGTTTTTGGACATGGTAATATTTGACATTCAAAACAACATATACATATTATAACTTGTCGAGAAAAGATATAGTATACAGTGTTGAAAAAAAAGGCCAAGAACATCATAATTTGGCATGTCATAAAAATTTT
>NW_024677474.1:0-1053 GCF_008729295.1 Plectropomus leopardus | reverse complement strand
TGGAAGTGCAGTCATCGATGTACAGTGTGAACAAAAGGGGGCCGAACGCACAGCCCTGGGGGACTCCAGTGTTGTATAATAATGTAGAGTAGCTCTTGTGAGAGAGATGATAAAAATGTCAGTTAAAACATTAACAAGCTGATCAGCACAGGTTTTTAGTACACGTCCAGGAATGTTGTCTGGGCCTGTGGACTTTTCTTAAATTCTCTCTCAGCAGGAGTTTTTTTTACATGTGCTTTGGTCACTGAAAGTGGTCGGTCCTCTAGAGACAGAGTAGACTTCACAGCTAAGTCCTTATTAAGGAGGTAAAAATGTGATCAGCTCGTCCGACAGTGTGGCCTCACATATTATGGGGGCGCTCTTGCTTCTGTAGCTTGTCACATTTTAAATCACCTGCCACATATCTTTAGTGCTGCTGCTGTTGAGGTCTATCTCCAGTCTCTGCTGGTGTCTCCTCTTAGCCTCCTTGATGCCAGCTCTCAGTTGTGCTCTGGTGATGATATATGCTTCCTTGTCCCTTGACTGAAAGGCAGCTTTTTTAGCTCTGAGAAGAGCCTTCACCTCCCCATTCATCCAGGCTTTCTGGTTGGGGAATGGTCTCATTGTCTTTGTGATCACCACATCATAGGCACATTTGCTGATATACGATGTCACAGAAGATGCATATTCTTCAAGATTGATCTTGTTATCTTGAGTAACAGCATCTTTGAACATTTGCTGCGATAACATGACTCTACATTACATAATGTCATCTTCAGCCATGTTTGGGATATGTCAAAATTGTCAAAAATGTCAAAAAGGGACACCTCCCAAAAATCACTCCAAATACCTTAAAAACGTATTAAATGGCGTGCCTAAACACGCTATAGCATAGAAAGTTGCAAAAAAAGATGAAAACACCAAAATATAGCATGTTGAAAAAAATGACCCAAAGAGCAAGGCTATAGTATGGCAAAAATGTCAAAAAGGGACACCTCCCAAAAATCGCTCCAAATACCATAACAATGCATTAAATGGCGTGCCTAAACACGCTATAGCATAGAAAGTTGCAAA
>NW_024677473.1:0-7538 GCF_008729295.1 Plectropomus leopardus | reverse complement strand
ATTATTATTATTATTATGCTTTTTTTAGGCTGATGATTTGCCTTTTACCCTTTGCACTGATTATAAATACCTTGTGTAAATTTCCAAACCGTTACATTTATTTAAGTTTATCTCATCTTTGCTCTCCGTGTAACTGATTAACTGATGTAACTGATTCAGATTCTTCTGATTCTTTTTGAGGGATAAAAATGCCCCAAAAGCACATAAAACTTTACTCATATGGGATCTGGTGAAAATTTTGACATTTTAATAGCCTCAGATGCAAATATAAAAAAAAGGCCAATTATAAAATTTGTGTGACTCAGCAAGTTTCACCTACTTTAACAAAAATCTGAAGGCACATGACGAACAAAAAAAAGTCTCTTGGACCAAACAGGAAGTCACCGTTTTGAATCGAATATGCATCTTCAGGGCATTTTTTAAATTTTTTGAATTTATGTGCCCTCCAGCGCCTCCTAGCAGCCACAGGAAGTACTACACCATGTAAAAATATCTCACTTCAGGGTCCAAACTCTCTGCGTGCATTATCCAACTTTCACAGAAATGAACAACCACATCAGTCGGCGTCCAGTCAGCACCCTCGATGTGCGTGGAGGCGCTAGGACCGTTCATCGCTGCTCGCAGCTTTAATTGATACTTAAATCCACATGATTCCTTTTCTTGGACAATAGCGAAAAAGACGTAATAACCATTTTTTGTGCTTCTCCTGTGTTTTCAAGGTGTCCGTCGTCTTCCAGAGATGGACCAGCGCGCCAGTGCTAACGTCCACTACACCCTGCTGATCGCCTGCGTGCTGGTGGCCTTCTTTTTGGGCGCCATCTTGTCAGGTTTCCTGGTGTCGTGTTACTGCAGCCGCAGTGCCGCTCAGCGGGCGAGGAGGCTGGGGAAAGACCCCGAGGCTTCGCTGCCGCATGCCTTATCGCTACGATCCCTCGCCAAGCTCAACGGGCTGCTGGATGGACAGCCAAAGGTGGGTAGACTCATTGGACAAGGATGATAATGCTTCCTACAACAAATGGCATAGTATTTTATATTGCCAAAAATGTAACAAAAACGATGTAGTAAAGTATATCATCTAAATTATGAAAAAAGGTCATAATCATATGTCCTCAAAACTGTGACGAGAAATTTAGTTTAGTATACTATGACTTAAAAAATGTTGCATGTCGTCAAAAATGCCAAGAAAAACTTCATAGAATGGTATTTCCTCACAAATGTGAAAAAAAAAAACAATTTATAGTACGTCATTAAAAATGTCACAAAAACATTGTGGTGTAGTATGTCGAAAAAAACGTCATGCTGTAGTATGTTTTAAAAAATGTGGCAAAAGCGTCAACATATACTATGTTGTAAAGTATGTCACAGAAGTGTCAGAGTATAAGATATTGTCAATAATCGTTATGTTATGTAGTCAAAAATGACACAAAAATGAGTATATTGTGTCATCAGATATGTGAAAAAAAATTGATAGTATACTGTGTCCTCAATTTTCACAAAAATGTCATAGTATCGTGTGTCATCAAAAATGTGAAAAAAAACCAACATACCAAAGTATGTCATAAAAGGACATAACGTGTTGTCTATGTTTATTAGTTTCACATAACAGAGAGCAACAATGAGGATAAAACATATAAATAGTACATGTGAGAGTTTGGTAGAAACCTATACTGGCTTATTTAAAAAAAAAAAAGAATTTAAAAATGAACATAAACAGTCAAAAGTAAAGGGTTAACAAATAAAATATGCATAATAATTGTGAACATTGAATCAAAGAGGGGTCGTTCTTGAATGAAGCAGGATATTTTTACAGCAAAGCTTTTCGAAGTCTCTTTGTGCACACGGACAGTGACACAGAAGAGTCCAGTAAATGAACATTTTTATTCCATAAGACCACTCGACGATATACTGCCACGTCAATAAGGTGACAAAAACATCATAGTACAGTATTTCTTCAAAAATGACACAAAAATGTCAAAGTTAGTATGACAGAACATCAGAGGATAGTATGTCCAAAATCTAGAAAAAAACCAACATGGTATAGTATGTTTTCAAAAATGACCCCAAAACGTCATACTACTGTATGTCGAAAAAAGAGGCTGAAAACATCACATTATAGCGTGTAGAGACGTCAAAAACATCAGTATCAGAATCAGTTTATTTCACTTCCACATATGCAGCGATTACACATGGAGGAGAAATACTGAGCCCAATGGTCACACATAATACACAAACACATACACAGACAGCAGTTATAAAGTTCGAAAGTGCTTATTCCTTTTTTTTAATATAAAAGGAAGTTAAAAGTGCTTGTAGGAAAAAAAACCCCAATAAAAAGCAGCATGAAAAGCTAAAGGTGCATTAAAAACCTGCACATATACTGTAATGTCCAAGTAGAGAATCTCCCTCCGTGTGAAGAATGTACTTTTATACTTTTATCCCTGTTGAGAGTGAATGACAGAGACAGACACGGCGGGCTGCACGGCAGTGGACAGTGCCTGGTGCTGAAATAGTGACATGTGATGTGGTATTAAAGAAAAATAGCAGTGAATTTTTTAGTAAATCATTCAAACGTTATTTAACTTTTGTGACTGTGGGCCACGGCGCCACACATGTGAACAGAAACAAAGGTCATTTAGTTTCATTTCATGAAAAACACGGACACCGAAATCAGCGCAACAAAAGCAGAATCTGACGTAAATGACGCAGTGATGCAACTATCTGACGAATAGCTTGTTACTGTAGAAATACAGACTAAATAGATTACCCTGAGTTATGAGGAGCTAGGAACAGTAACCGGTCTGACTGAGACACTGATAAGAACTCCATGCAAGGCATTCGAAACTGCATCTGTGCGGCGAATACCGGAGCTCGCAGAGAGGGACACCTGTTTCACAGAGGTAATAATACCATCCACTGACTCGCCATCTAATATTATATTCTTTGCACGTAGCGACAACGGCACTGCAGATCTGACACACCGGCTTTACATTCATGAAACCAGGAGGGATGAACGCATTCTTCAATGAATGCCATATTTTCACTGTCAGCTTTCCTCTTTCGACTTTTTCACAGTGATGACTCATTTCCTGCCATTTTTACGACAGTTCAAAATTTGACATTTTTCGACATACTATACTATGGCGTTTTTTCGCCATTTTTTGGACATACTATCATAAGAAGTTTTTGGACTTTTTTGGCCTTGATTCCCACTTTGTACAATATAATGCATCTCTACGAGCTATAATATGTGGTTTTCAGCCATTTTTACGACGGGCCAAAATTTGTCATTTTTCGACATACTATACTATTGCGTTTTTGGCCCATTTTTTGGACATGCTATCATATGAAGTTTTTGTACTTTTTTGGCCTTCATTCCCACTTTGTACACTATTACAAGTCTTAACGAGCT
The DNA here is from genome assembly GCF_008729295.1 of Plectropomus leopardus. Classification (NCBI taxonomy): domain Eukaryota; kingdom Metazoa; phylum Chordata; class Actinopteri; order Perciformes; family Serranidae; genus Plectropomus; species Plectropomus leopardus. Next base: position 4,129 of record NW_024677473.1, on the reverse strand, counting down.
ATAATATGTAGTTTTTAGCCATGTTTACGAGGGGTCAGAATTTTACATTTTTCGACATACTATACTAGGACGTTTTTTTGCCATTTTTTGGACATGCTAACATATGAAGTTTTTGGACTTTTTTGACCTTCATTCCCACTTTGTATACTATTACGCATCTCTACGAGCTATAATATGTGGTTTTTAGCCATTTTTACGACGGGTCAAAATTTGACATTTTTCGACATACTATACTATGGCGTTTTTTGGCCATTTTTTGGACATGCTAAATGATGAAGTTTTTGGACTTTTTTGACCGTCATTCCCACTTTGTATACTATTACGCATCTCTACGAGCTATCATAGATGGTTTTCAGCCATTTTTATGACGGGTCAAAATTTGATATGTTTCCGAAATACTATACTATGGCGTTTTTTCGCCATTTTTTGGACATGCTAACATATAAAGTTTTTGGACTTTTTTGACCGTCATTCCCACTTTGTATACTATTAAGCATCTCTACGAGCTATAATCGGTGGTTTTCAGCCATCTTTTACAACGGGCCAAAATTTGTCATTTTTCGACATACTATACTATGGCGTTTTTTCGCCATTTTTTGGACATGCTACATATGAAGTTTTTGGACTTTTTTGACCTTCATTCCCACTTTGTATACTATTACGCATCTCTACGAGCTATCGTAGGTGGTTTTCAGCCTTTTTAACGACGGGTCAAAATTTGACATTTTTCGACATACTATACTATGGCGTTTTTGGCCATTTTTTGGACATGCTAAATTATGAAGTTTTTTTTACTTTTTTGGCCGTCATTCCCACTTTGTACACTATTACTCGTCTCTACGAGCTATAATATGTGGTTTTCAGCCATTTTAACGACGGGTCAAAATTTGACATTTTTCGACATACTATACTATGGCGTTTTTGGCCATTTTTTGGACATGCTAAATTATGAAGTTTTTTTTACTTTTTTGGCCGTCATTCCCACTTTGTACACTATTACTCGTCTCTACGAGCTATAATATGTGGTTTTCAGCCATTTTTACGACGGGCCAAAATTTGTCATTTTTCGACATACTATACTATGGCGTTTTTGGCCATTTTTTGGACATGCTAAATGATGAAGTTTTTGGACTTTTTTGACCGTCATTCCCACTTTGTATACTATTACGCATCTCTACGAGCTATCATAGGTGGTTTTCAGCCATTTTTATGACGGGTCAAAATTTGATATGTTTCCGAATACTATACTATGGCGCTTTTGGCCATTTTTTGGACATGCTAACATATGAAGTTTTTGTACTTTTTTGGCCTTGATTCCCACTTCGTACAATATAATGCATCTCTACGAGCTATAATAGGTGGTTTTCAGCCATTTTTACGACGGGCCAAAATTTGTCATTTTTCGACATACTATACTATTGCGTTTTTGGCCATTTTTTGGGACATGCTAAATTATGAAGTTTTTGGACTTTTTTGACCTTCATTCCCACTTTGTATACTATTACGCATCTCTACGAGCTATAATCGGTGGTTTTCAGCCATTTTTTACGTCTGGTCAAAATTTGACATTTTTCGACATGCTATACTATGGCGTTTTTTGGCCATTTTTTGGACATGCTAACTTATGAAGTTTTTGTACTTTTTTGGCCTTCATTCCCATTTTGTACACTATTACAAGTCTTAACGAGCTATAATATGTAGTTTTTAGCCATGTTTACGACGGGTCAAAATTTGACATTTTTCGACATACTATACTATGGCGTTTTTTTTTTCGCCATTTTTTTGGACATGCTAACTTATGAAGTTTTTGGACTTTCTTGGACTTCATTCCCACTTTGTATATTTTTACGCGTCTCTACGAGCTATAATAGGAGGTTTTCAGCCTTTTTTACGACGGGCCAAAATTTAACATTTTTCGACATACTATACTATTGCGTTTTTGGCCCATTTTTTGGACATGCTAAATTATGAAGTTTTTGGACTTTTTTGACCATCATTCCCACTTTGTACACTATATTACGCATCTCTACGAGCTATAATAGGTGGTTTTCAGCCATTTTTACGACGGGTCAAAATTTGACATTTTTCGACATACTATACTATGGCGTTTTTGGCCCATTTTTTGGACATGCTAACATATGAAGTTTTTGGACTTTTTTGGCCTTCATTCCCACTTTGTACACTATTGCGCGTCTCTACGAGCTATAATATGTGGTTTTCATCCATTTTTACGACGGGTCAAAATTTGACATTTTTCGACATACTATACTATGGCATTTTTGGCCATTTTTTGGACATGCTATCATATGAAGTTTTTGTACTTTTTTGACCTTCATTCCCACTTTGTACACTATTACAAGTCTTAACGAGCTATAATATGTAGTTTTTAGCCATGTTTTACGAGGGGTCAGAATTTGACATTTTTTCGACATACTATACTATGGGCGTTTTTTCGCCATTTTTTGGACATGCTAACATATGAAGTTTTTGGACTTTTTTGACCGTCATTCCCACTTTGTATAATATAATGCATCTCTACGAGCTATAATAGGTGGTTTTCAGCCATTTTTACGACGGGTCAAACTTTGACATTTTTCGACATACTATACTATGGCGTTTTTTTGCCATTTTTTTGGACATGCTAACATATGAAGTTTTTGTACTTTTATGGCCTTCATTACCATTTTGTGCACTATTACAAGTCTTAACGAGCTATAATATATAGTTTTTTAGCCATGTTTACGACGGGTCAAAATTTGACATTTTTCGACATACTATACTATGGCGTTTTTGGCCATTTTTTGGACATGCTAACATATGAAGTTTTTGGACTTTTTTGACCTTCATTCCCACTTTGTACAATATAATGCATCTCTACGAGCTATAATAGGTGGTTTTCAGCCATTTTTACGACGGGTCAAAATTTGACATTTTTCGACATACTATACTATAGCATTTTTGGCCATTTTTTGGACATGCTATCATATGAAGTTTTTGTACTTTTTTGGCCTTCATTCCCACTTTGTACACTATTACAAGTCTTAACGAGCTATAATATGTAGTTTTTAGCCATGTTTACGAGGGGTCAGAATTTTACATTTTTCGACATACTATACTATGGCGTTTTTTCGCCATTTTTTGGACATGCTAACATATCAAGTTTTTGGACTTTTATGGCCTTCATTCCCATTTTGTGCACTATTACAAGTCTTAACGAGCTATAATATATAGTTTTTAGCCATGTTTACGACGGGTCAAAATTTGACATTTTTCGACATACTATACTATGGCGTTTTTGGCCATTTTTTGGACATGCTAGCATATGAAGTTTTTGGACTTTTTTGACCTTCATTCCCACTTTGTACACTATTACGCATCTCTACAAGCTATAATAAGTGGTTTTCAGCCATTTTTACGACAGGTCCAAATTTGACATTTTTCGACATACTATACTATGGCGTTTTTGGCCATTTTTTAGACATGCTTGATTATAAAGTTTTTGTACTTTTTTGGCCTTCATTCCCATTTTGTACACTATTACAAGTCTTAACGAGCTATAATATGTAGTTTTTAGCCATGTTTACGACGGGTCAAAATTTGACATTTTTCGACATACTATACTATGGCGTTTTTTCGCCCTTTTTTGGACATGCTAACATATGAAGTTTTTGGACTTTTTTAGCCTTGATTCCCACTTTGTACAATATAACGCATCTCTACGAGCTATAATAGGTGGTTTTCAGCCATTTTTACGACGGGCCAAAATTTGTCATTTTTCGACATACTATACTATGGCGTTTTTTTGCCATTTTTTGGACATGCTAACATATGAAGTTTTTTTACTTTTTTGGCCGTCATTCCCACTTTGTATACTATTACGCATCTCTACGAGCTATAATAGGTGGTTTTCAGCCATTTTTACGACGGGTCAAAATTTGACATTTTTCGACATACTATACTATGGCGTTTTTGGCCGTTTTTTGGACATGCTAACATATGAAGTTTTTGTACTTTTTTGGCCTTCATTCCCACTTTGTACACTATTACAAGTCTTAACGAGCTATAATATGTAGTTTTTAGCCATGTTTACGAGGGGTCAGAATTTTACATTTTTCGACATACTATACTA
>NW_024677472.1:0-682 GCF_008729295.1 Plectropomus leopardus | reverse complement strand
ATTATCATTTCTATCAGCCTAATAAAAAATGTCGTTACCACTTTTCACGTGGGTCAATCTCTGGCTCCACTCTAGTCTGTTACTGCAGTGAAAAACACATTACACCTCCATCAATGCATGCTGGGGAAGCTGCACAAACTGCTCTACAGCAGCTCAAGTCTACACATGATGACTTATCTGTATTACAGTATCCATGATGTTTTTATCCTGCGTGTAAATACCATTAAATTTCTGAGAGATGCACACATTGAATAGACATTAGGTAAAACCGTAGACTTACCGCTGCTATGCTGAAGTGAGGTTAAAATATGAGATACGGGCATTACAATCTTGCGATGGTGATGTCATTGAGAGCCAGATTCTGCGCAGTAGCGATATCCGCAGTGGGGAAGTTCCCACTAAAATGTTGTGTAAAATCATGAGCAGCTCCATTGAATGGGAGCACACAGATTGGCTGTAACAGCTGTCAATCATGGCAGAAAAGCCCTCTTTTGTATCATTAAGTCAAGTCAAGTCAGTTTTATTTATAGAGCCCATTATCACAAAACAAGGTTTGCCTCAGAGGGCTTTACAGTGTACGACATCCCTCTGCCCTTAGACCCTCACATCACCCAAGGAAAAACTCCCCAAAAAGAACCCCGTTACAGGGGTTCTTTTTGGGGAGTTTTTCCTTGGGTGATGT
>NW_024677471.1:0-870 GCF_008729295.1 Plectropomus leopardus | reverse complement strand
ATGGGAACTTGGTGATATCAGCCTCCTCCAGACCTTGAAGCTGCTCTCCCTCCTGACTGCTCCACAGCTCCTCCTGCTCCTCTTTAATGTGTGGGGGCTCTGGGTCCTCCTGGTCCTCTTTAATGTGTGGGGGCTCTGGGCCCCCCTGTTCCATACTGGGGTGGACCTCTTCTTTAACCGCCAACAGCTGCTGAGTGTCTGCAGGAGACAGAGTAAAGGACAGAAACACAATGACACATTATTTAAAATCATGAGTTTATGTTAGAGACAAGCTTGAAATGGTAATATCAGATTTTCATGATTTCTTTCCATCACTGTCATGAAGTAACATCATTTACCACGTCGTAGTAGTATCAGTAGTAGTGGTAGTGTTGTAGTTGAATTATTATGGATGGGGATCACTACCCAGTTCTATTGAGGACCCTGTTCCACTTTTTTCAAAACCCAAAAATCAATAATGTTTGAGCTTATTGATACTGCTGTCGAGTCCAGTGGGTCCGATAACGTAACATTACATCTCGAGTCAACTCACATCATTTAAATCGAGTCACTGGTTGCACATACATCAACTGTCCAATGAAATTTTTGAATACAAATGATTTGCCAGCCAACAGGTAAAACTAAGCGAAGAGGAAATCTGGTGGTCAGCTGCTTGTGAGGATGGCTGAAAGTGCAAAGAAGTCCAAAGTTTGGCTACATTTTACCAAAGCAAGACATGGAGAAAGAGAAATGCAGTTTTTGCTGCAAAATAAATTCTTGCACCGGGGGAACACAACCTCCATGGCTTAGCTCATCAACACTGCCTATAAACTTACTTTTTGATGAGAAATTTGAATAACAGCCGTAAAAGACAATCAAATGTTCAGCAAT
>NW_024677470.1:0-344 GCF_008729295.1 Plectropomus leopardus | reverse complement strand
AGATGTATACCTTCCTCATGCTCGGATGGGGATCAACTTTTACAGAACCTGAGCCTGACCTCAGTGTGTCCTTACCTGCTCTTCAGTGGAACATGATTTTAGGGCTTCAACAACAGAGTGAGAGTGTAAAACAGTCTGCCTGTCTTTGGATTCATGGCTGTGGGAATCCCTGGACCTGGACAGGCAGTCTACCTGTGAGAAGACTTTGATAAGAGCCTGGTGGACCACTGGGACGCTGTCCGTCCACTCTTCAAATAGTAATTTTCTCTCAACTGAAGAGGCTTGTGTATAAAATACAATGTATTTTTGGGTTCTGGTTTTCATCCACAGAAGAGACTGACTGA
>NW_024677469.1:0-208 GCF_008729295.1 Plectropomus leopardus | reverse complement strand
ATCGCTCAGGACTTTAAGACCGACCTGCGCTTCCAGAGCTCCGCCGTCATGGCTCTGCAGGAGGCCAGCGAGGCCTATCTGGTGGGTCTGTTCGAGGACACCAACCTGTGCGCCATCCACGCCAAGAGAGTCACCATCATGCCCAAAGACATCCAGCTGGCCCGCAGGATCCGCGGAGAGAGAGCTTAAACTCACCGACCACAGACAA
>NW_024677468.1:0-200 GCF_008729295.1 Plectropomus leopardus | reverse complement strand
CTCCAGATCATGGAGCTGGATGTTGCTGACTGGAAGGACCAGATATTGCTCCAAGCCTCCTCAGAAATCTGGAGCCCTGACTCCCCTTCCCATTTGTCTTTGATATAGAGAGTGTTATTCCTGTTGGCATTGGAGAGGGCTGTGTACAGCTTTGAGATGGACTTGGAAGGGACAATGGTCCTGGCGTTTTTCAAAATGTG
>NW_024677467.1:0-264 GCF_008729295.1 Plectropomus leopardus | reverse complement strand
ATTTCGAATTTTCAGAAAGTGTTTGGCATAGCAGTGAGTCCAGAACAGAATGTTGAGCTCATGTTTTAGGATGGTCTTACCAGGCTAAAGGTTTCCCAGCAGAACATCAAATAGTAACAAGATAATATTCACTTGGCCTGTTAGTGGTTTTGAGTTGTGGTTGATCGATGTTAATTAAATATTTCTCTTTATATTGTCCTCCAGATGCTCCAAAGCGTCCCTCTGTGTCAGTGAGTCCCTCTGCTGAGATAGAGGAGGGCAGTT
>NW_024677466.1:0-513 GCF_008729295.1 Plectropomus leopardus | reverse complement strand
AACCTTTGAACTCTGAGCAAATAGGTGCAATTTCTTAAAAAAAAAAAAGCAGGAAAAAGGCAATGAGCAACTTGGTGATAAATGTTTCACAAATCGGAAGAAATAAGTAGATTTTAGAAATATTTTTCGAAATATAGTGAAAAATGTCGAGGGAAAAAAGAACAAGGAATGGGGAAAAATTATAATTTTTGAAAATTATGTTACAAAATTATTAGAAATTTAAAGCACTTTTTCCCCAGTTTTTTTTTCTTTTTTTTCCTTTTTCTTTTTATTTCATTAATTTAAAAAATAGATAAAGATTTTTTAAGTAACTTGCTTGTACATTTTACTAATTTCTTGTGAATTTTAGCTCATTGCCGTCTACATGTGTTTTTAAAAGAAGTCAAGCCAAGTTGTTCATGTTTCAAACAGATTGACTTAATGAGAAAATGAAACAAAAATGCCCAAATCTGTCTGTATCAGTTTTTATGGATGCCCACCATCTGTGATGTCACAAAACATGTTTCAGTTGAG
>NW_024677465.1:0-585 GCF_008729295.1 Plectropomus leopardus | reverse complement strand
GTTATGGTGATCGGCTGTCGGTGAATCCAACCTGTTTTATGAAATAAAGACTTTTTGTTGTCTAACTGAAAGCTGCAGACTGCTTTTCAACTCCAACTAACTACTAAACTGGTTCTTTTCTAGAGACCCGCCGCTGTTTTTCCAGCAGTAGTGGTTTTTGAGCCTAAATCTAACCACGTGGTAACTACAGCACGTGAAGTTTCAGTGTATCCACAACATAATAACATGCAAATGTAATATCCCTGCTGGAAAAACAAACACACAAACAAACAAACAAACAAACAAAGAACAGTTAAAAAGTGAGTGTGAGTGTGAGTGTGAGTGTGAGCGTGAGCGTGAATGTGAGTGTAAGTGTGAATGTGAGTGTGAGCATGAATGTGAGTGTGAGTGTGAGCGTGAATGTGAGTGTGAGTGTGAGTGTGAGCGTGAATGTGAGTGTGAATGTGAGTGTAAGTTTAAGTGTGAGTGTGAGCGTGAATGAGTGTGAGCGTGAGCATGAGTGAGTGTGAATGTGAGTGTAAGTGTGAGAGTGAGAGTAAGTGTGAATGTGAGTGTAAGTGTGAATGTGAGTGTGAGTGTGAGAGT
>NW_024677464.1:0-689 GCF_008729295.1 Plectropomus leopardus | reverse complement strand
AGCCCACACAGCTCAAACACACACACAAACAAACACACACACACACACACACAAACACAGATACAAACTCACTCGCAGACATGTACACAGCACACACAAATGAGCGCGGGCACAAAAAAACACACCATCAGGAGCTCTAACTTCGAGAAACAGCTACACACTAGCTATTATATACACTCTCTTACTGTGTGAGCTCTGTACTTGCAGCTCTCAGAGACGACACACTGAATTTGAATTCCACTTACACAGTTTCTCTTCCTCTACTGTATGAGGAGGAGAGGTGCTGCTGCTGCTGGTGTTGACGTAGCAGTTATCATTCTCGTGCTGCGGTATTACAGCCAATCCAAGAGGATTAAGGGCGCAGAACAAGTAGAGTTAGTCATTATCCTCGTATAAGCGTCATCTCTGCCATCATACCAGTCATCTGCTGTGTAGATATGTTAATTGAGGGGTTGGGAGTTGCGATAAAGCTGAAAAAAGGCAGACACCCCCACTAACAGTGACTGTGGGAGATGACAGTGGATGAAAACTTTCAAAGTACCTTCACAGCACGTAAATTACTGAAGCTTCCTCCATCCTCTCTCTGTGAGGCAAGCTCCAGCCGACATGGTGATTAGGCTCAGAATGAAACCTGCAACACGCAATGAAGCTGCAGCTCGAGCTAGTGTTGTATGGAAATGCATGTAGGT
>NW_024677463.1:0-322 GCF_008729295.1 Plectropomus leopardus | reverse complement strand
AACCATCTTTCAACATTAGCTCCATGTTATTGTAATGTTATTGTTTTATTGTTTTATTGTTTTAACTACTAGAGCATAGGTCTGTTGTAGTGGACTAAATCGACGTCCCCTCCAGCTCTCTGTGATCATTTCACATGTACAGTTGTACAGCTGAGGCAGGGCGGCTGGTAGCACATAGCTGGAGTGGATAGTTTTCAGCATGTGGATAAACCTGCAGCTTTTCCACTGTTTATATGGGCAGCACAACTGGATCAGTGACAGCTTTGCAGCAGGTCTCTGTCCTGTTATACGGGACGCAACTGGAAAATGATTCCACTAATGT
>NW_024677462.1:0-1354 GCF_008729295.1 Plectropomus leopardus | reverse complement strand
TATGAGAGAGAGAGAAAGAGAGAGAGAGAGAGAGAGAGAGAGAGAGACATGTCAGTGGTGCCAACATGGAAAAACAATTAACTCTTCCTCTCAATCTGGCTGAAAAATGGCTTAAAACATTTTTGCCTCTGCAACTTGCTGACCATGATGAATGCTGTGTGTTATAGCAAATAATTAGGCTAGTCTAAGCATCTATTGTAGGAAAGCATATCTGATGTTTACTTCACGTTTGATTTTTAATGAACATATTTGCAACCTTTCACATTATCTTTGGACTTGTTCTAAATGGTAGATGTCAAGCACTGTCAAGCGCTCTCTTGTGGCTACTTACCAGTTATGACTGTTTGGTTGACAGCCTTAGAGCTCAGCCCATAACAACACAAAAATGAGCCCTGTTTAAAAGACAATCTGTCAACATAATAAGCAATGCTTGGCCATATGTTTCATTATTTTTAGCAATTTATCTTGCACTTCTGTCTTCAATTGTTTTTGTATACCTCAGTTAAATTCTTCCACTTAACTGAATCGGTGAAACAAACAACATAACCATTGCTGAGTTAACAAAAAATATTTTTTTAATTTTATGTATTTATTTAAAAAATACATTCTCTGTCATTACCTCTGATCATAAACTGGACCAAAGAGATACACCTGTTCAGCCTCCCGCAAGGACAGACTCTGTAGCCCAGCCAGGCCATGTATGATGGCCTACCAAAAGAAAATGATTAATTTTTAAACATTTTAATAAATACACCATTACATCAATAGAGAACAGTAAGCCACTCTACATTGGTCTGTACACAAGTAGCACCAATAAGCATGCTGGCCTTAAGGCTTTAAAAATCCAGGAGCATGCGTAAATACATTAAGTGGTCAGGCTTACCTCTGAAAATAGAACACCACAGATAAACTGCACTTCATCTGTGACGCTTAGATGGTTAGTGTTCTATGCAGTACTGACTTCAGATGGGCAAAAAAGGGTGTCCTGTTGTTCCTCAGTGTCAAGGTAGACAGGCACCTGGTATGAGGGCTTCTGGGGAAACCACTTAGAAGGCTTTGTGTTTAGTACACCCTATGAGCAAACCAAGGTACAGAAACAATAATTTTGTGGGACATGGATTTTTCAGACATGGTTTTAACATGTGTCCTAAGTGAACCAATCAAAAGTGGACAACCCAAAGTGCAGGTGTAAACCCACTCAAGACGCTTTTAGGATCTGATCGCTCAGAAGTCAGACCACATTCAGAGGTGGTCTGGTGGTCTTTTAGCAGTGTATACAAATGTGTACTAGGCCACATTGAAAGACTGCCTACTTACCATGACACCCTGTAAAAAGAAAAAGAGACAGCATAAT
>NW_024677461.1:0-410 GCF_008729295.1 Plectropomus leopardus | reverse complement strand
AGAAGTATTTCCCAGAGAAGCCATTTTAGGAGTTTGAGTCCTGGGGTTAATTGATCTGTTGATCTGGTCAGAGCTGATCAGACCAATGGTTGAAAGGAGCAGCTGCTAAAGACGTTTACATCTGGCACAATCAATGCTTAAGTTTCACTTTCACTACACGAGGTGTTCTGTTGCTCTGTCTGTGCCCATAGTAGACTCTGCACTCTAAGAGTGTTGTGCAATAAAAACCTAATTCTACATATTATAGTAACACTTGTGATGAACATCCAGCTTCAAAAATATAAAGTCAATTCGTGGTGGCAGATGTTTTGATTGTGGAGAACCACCACAAATAAAGAATGAGCGGGAAACCCTGGTTCGTTCCAAGGTAAGGAAAACCCGACTATTATTTTTTTCAGGTGATTACACAC
>NW_024677460.1:0-636 GCF_008729295.1 Plectropomus leopardus | reverse complement strand
CAACTGCAGACGAAAGCTGGGCAATATGGCTTAAGAATAAAATCTCACATTTTTTCACACCAAACCCAATTAAAGATTTTAATCGATTATTTTTCCTTCTTTAAAACAAACTACAAATGACAAAGAAATCACTCAAAACAAGTTTTGCTTTTGATTTTAGCAGTAAAAAACAAAGGCAAACTGAATATCCCTTCTGTTAATATAGTAAACTGAATGTCCCTTTTGGGTTTTGGGGTTAAAGTGCAAGCTTTAACTCTGAAGGCTGCAGTAATTTCACACAACATATTTACATGAATTCATTTGTATCATATCTTTAGCAATATGCGGCGCAACTGTATCAGAAACAGCTTTCAGTGTTTCTACATCACCTGCACGAGTCTATATAACTTACATTGATGGTTTAGAAAACAGCATAACTTCTTCTACAACTGCAAACAGCCCACCATCACTCCAAGTTACAGAATGGGGGAAATCAAAGCATGGAGTTGGGCTGGGGCACCAGGCCCCCAAATCACTAAATCCGCCCCTGATAACAAGGAGAGCAGCAGAGAGCAGCTGGATGAGAGGTCTGTCACTGCTCTGCTCTCAATCTGCTCTGATGGATCTATCGATCAGCTGTGTGATCAGCCAGGTGTG
>NW_024677459.1:0-391 GCF_008729295.1 Plectropomus leopardus | reverse complement strand
ACATGGTTACTATGAATACAGGAATTATTAACAATAGTGACACACATGGCGGGGGCGCTGTGGAGCCGCGAACCAAGATGGCAGCTTAACGTGGAGGCTCCGTACAGCCTTGCGCCAAATAGCATTAAAACCCAAACTTATTAACGCCAACTAAACTGAGATTATGTCAAAAACGACCACAATCGAAGACTGTGACATTTTCACCAGGAAACGAGCTCCCCAAAAGCTGAAAGCCAACACCTCATCGACCGAGCAAGACGAGGAAGCTAATGCTAATAGCATGGCAGACCTAGCAGCCGTACTGTCCGAGCTGAAATCACTTCGTTCTGAGTTCGGAGGATTTGGATCTAAACTGGACAGTATAGATGACCGCCTCGGTAAGATGGCAAGC
>NW_024677458.1:0-461 GCF_008729295.1 Plectropomus leopardus | reverse complement strand
TTAAAATCACTGAGTAACGACAAACGTCCAGCAGGAGGCGACGCAGCCACAGATAACTGACGACAGAGACAAGAAGACGAAGAAGAGGAGAAAGAAGAAGAAAAAGAGGAGGAGGAGGAGGAGGAAGAAGAAGAAGAAGAAGAAGAGGAAGAAGAAGAAGAAGAGGAGGGTGACAGGGTTAATTTCTGACCTTTAGGTGACAGATTGAGAAACTGGTCGACTTCATGAGGCTCCAGTTTGATCTGCGGGACGATTGTCTCCTCTTTAATCTGAGGACAGAGACAGGGACAGGAGACATGAGGACACAGACACAGGGACAGGAGACATGAGGACACAGACACAGGGACAGGAGACAGGAGGACACAGGGACAGGGACAGGAGACATGAGGACACAGGGACAGGGACAGGAGACATGAGGACACAGGGACAGGAGATACAAGGACACAGACACAGGGACAGGA
>NW_024677457.1:0-964 GCF_008729295.1 Plectropomus leopardus | reverse complement strand
CTGGTTCCTGTGCGGATAGTTTATTTGCTTCTTTTGGGGCAGTTGAGCCCCAAACACAAGAGGAACTCCAAGCAAGTAAACGAAGGCATGTTTCCTTCTGTTGTTAGCTCACACCTCCATGACCGCGACCCCCCATCCATCTCTCATGATGAGGGCCTCGATCTGAGCTTTCAGACGCTTCATATTCGACCCATAGACCGCAAACAGACGAACAGACCACACAGATGAGCCTGTTGTACAAATAACAGCTCATTCTTCAGCTTTGAATGCTTGGCTACATCCACACTAATAATATGTTTCAGGTTTGAAATGCTGGCTCTGGCTATGTTTCCGGCTATCGTCCGCAGTACTGCGGCACTTTGGAGCCTCTAAATCGAACACCTTCAAAACGCTGCTGACCTCGTTTTAGTTTGAAAACACGAGGTTGCATTTAAGGCTGGATAGGTGGAAACAGAGACTTTGGAAAAGGATGATGAAGGAACCGGCGTTCTCAGTTGCAACATGTAAAGTAAAACATATATATACATATATATCAAGGTCTACATACCTTTTGTGATTTCATCCGTGTGTGGGAACTTTCCCACTCACTATGTTTACATGAAAATATTCTAGTTTTCAATTAAGTTCAAAGCTTTTATTGTCAATAAAGGGGAAATTTGGTCTGCAGTTGGCAGCACAAAACAACTTAAAAATACAAAAAACAAAAAACCAAACTTGATTAAAAGCAGTCCCGATTAACGATAAAATTCCACCAAACTTCACTCAACCACCAAAAACAGCAATCAAAACACAGAAAGGTCAATTAAAGGATCAATCACAGTCATTTCCAAACAGAATCAGTCTTTAAGTGCTACAGAAACATCGCACTAAGAAATGTGCATGTTCGTTTTGTTGATTGCACAGGGCGGCGGCTCTTGGCACAGGCGATACAGGCGGTCGCCTAGAGCGCCACACGCTGGAGGGA
>NW_024677456.1:0-785 GCF_008729295.1 Plectropomus leopardus | reverse complement strand
TCTAGGAATACTGTGAACTCCAGTAAACTGGTTAGAGTCTGCATCCCTCTTCCTCTCTAAGATGCACTTGGCTTGGTGTAGCTCATGACTAAGATCATCTAGGTTTGTGTTGTAAATTGTTCCAAACAAAAACAAAGGAGTCTGCTCTAAAAAGCTGTCCATCCCTCCGTCCAGCTGCGTAAGTGATGCAGACACAAAAGGAGGTTTTTGGCGTATTTTACACAGATTATTTGCAAAAGATGTGAGATTTGATGACCTCAGACTGAGGAGTATTTATGGTTTGCAGAAACGTTAACATGCCAACGTTTTCCTCTGTTGACTGGATGGAAACGCAGCACAAGAAAAGATTTTTCATCCAAAATAATTCAGACTGAATTTGTCGGAAAAGACGACGAGGAGGATTTTTGGGAAAGTGTTAAACAAGCAGACGCACACGGGCTGACGGGACTGCGAAAGTGATGAACTGAGCTTTGGATGAAGTTCGGGGTCGTTGACGCGGCTGTTCGGCAGCGCCGGTCTCTGGGTCCTCCACAGTAAATCCAGTGAAGCCGGAGAGAGCCGGAGTTTGAAAAGAGAGAGAGACGCAGAGAGGAGGATTAGTGTGGACAAAGAGGAAAGACGGAGCTGGATACTGTGAGACACGTCAACAGCTGATGATTAAAGTCACGTCTACGGCGCCACATCTCAGGATGAAGTGACATTTAATTCATATTACAATCACCAAAGCCGTCCCATCAGTCCTCCAGGCTGAGACACAGAGGGACACACAGAGACACAGAGGGACA
>NW_024677454.1:0-476 GCF_008729295.1 Plectropomus leopardus | reverse complement strand
GCGGAGCGGATATTTGGAGACACCGGCAGAGACACTGGCAGAGACACCGGCGGGGACACCGGGGGAGAATGACAGCAGAACAGACATAAGGAGACACCAGCGGGGACAACGTTGGAAAAGGAGAGTACAGCTGAGATTTGGAGACACTGGCAGAGAATGAGAGCGTAGCAGACATTCGGAGACACCGGTGAAGACACCGGCAGAGACACCGACAGAGACTCCGGTGGAGAATGAGAGCGAAGTAGAAATTCAGAGACACCGGCGGGGACAGCAGTGGAGAATGACAGCAGAGCAGACATTAGGAGACACCGGCGGAGACACCGGCGGAGACACTGGCGGAGACACTGGTGGAGACACTGGCGGGGAATGAGAGCGTAGCAGGCATTAGGAGATGCCGGCTGAGACACCGGCTGAGACACCGGCGGAGACACCAGCAGGGACACCAGCGGAGAATGACAGTGGAGCAGACATTAGGA
>NW_024677453.1:0-597 GCF_008729295.1 Plectropomus leopardus | reverse complement strand
TCTCTCTCTCTCTGTCTGTCTCTGTCTCTCCTGTCTCTCTGTCTGTCTCTCTGTCTGTCTCTTCTGTCTTTCTGTCTGTCTCTCTGTCTCTCTCTTCTCTGTCTCTCTGTCTTTCTGTCTCTGTCTGTCTCTGTCTCTGTCCCTCTCCTGTGTGTCATTTTCTCCTGTGATTTAACTGTAGGACATCTATGACATGTCCGTCCATCCTGTCCCTCCTCAGTGGCTCTTCCTGTCAAACTGTGTGATGGACTTGATAAATAAACCTGTTATTTTTTCTGCATGTTTTTGTGTCATACGTGTTGTGGGAGGAGCCTGATAACAGCGCCTGTCGTGCACGTGACGAACGGAGCGTGAGGTCACCTGACTCCGATGAGGAGGGCGATGAGCATGGAGCAGATGGGGTCGGCGATCATCAGGTCGTATTTCTGCATCAGCAGCGCCGAGATGATGACGCCAACGCTGCCCAACGTGTCGGCGATGATGTGCAGCAGGACACCTGAAACACACACACACACACACACACACACACACACACTGTTATACACACTGTTATACACACTGTTATACACACTGTTATACACACACACACACACACAC
>NW_024677452.1:0-564 GCF_008729295.1 Plectropomus leopardus | reverse complement strand
TTTTACAGAGCTGCTCTCGTCCACTGAAATGATATCCGGTCTGCTGTCTGCTGTTTACCTCATTCTATTTGAACACCGCATTACTCTTCTGTGCACCGGTCATTTCAGCTAATCTCTATAAACAGATATCTGCATGTGAATGCAGAAAAAAGCAAATTAAAAGATAAATCTTCATCAGACGATAGCTGATAGGTTCTGAGATTGCATTTCAGCCAAAGCGTTCCACTTCTTTTGCTCTCTGCACAGACTGTTTACCCACATGTGATTGGTCAAATCTACTCGGACTGCAAACAGAAATCATAACACATCTGATAACAAAACATTGTCCCGTATACATATGCAGATAGCTGTTTTAGACATAACCTGCATCTTTGTTGTGTGTACAAATGAGTACAACTCTATGAATCTCTTTGAGGAAAGATTGTCCAAAAGTTTGCATTGTTATCATAATTTTGAATGATTATTGCGTCTTGCTGCTGTCTATAGAGGGAGGCTTTTTGGCCCCCTTTGAGTGTGGTTTTTGGATACATCTATAAAAACTTTACCTTCAGATTTGATCATACC
>NW_024677451.1:0-1078 GCF_008729295.1 Plectropomus leopardus | reverse complement strand
GCTGCGCCCTCTGCTGTTCATTCCAGTTAGCAGGAAAAAAGCTTTTTCCACATGGAGACAGAACCTGTGTTCCTAAATGTCTGTGTTTAACAAAATAAAAAAAAGTTAAACACCAAAGTAAATCTTATGGAACATTATTTTTCTTTACCAAATATTATAGTAGAACAGCTTTCTCAAGCATTTTTTGATGCATTTTCATCCTTTAGATAGATAGATATTATTTTGAATGTCTTTGGCAAAATTCAAATCTATAATTTTAATCTAGATTAATCTAGATTAACTACAGGATTGCAGTGAGATTAATCTAGATTTAAAAAAATCAATCTATGCCCAGCACTAGTTTAAATATTTAAACATATGATTTATCATTATTTATTAAAGTTTTCAGCATAATATAAAAATTTAAAGCTCCATCTTAAACAGACTTCAGGTAAATTCAAGCACACTGTGCTGTGCCTGCCAACATTCCCAGTGACAGAAAGGGTGAAAATAAGGTAATGTGCCTGTGGCCCTAGGCCCCCAAAACACTACATCTGCCCCTGGTAATAATAATGAGAGCTCAGCACGAGTGACTGGATGAGACATGGAGTGATATGTCGTGCTGTTTCTAAATAATTCCATCCAAATCTGATTAAACCTGATACTAACACAAAGTAGTCTGTAGAAATCTAAAGAAGTCACTTTCCACCTCTGAAATGTTTCAGACATTTTGGTGCTGTAAGGACAAACTGCGCTCTGTCTGTTTGTCTGCCTCACTGCGCTGCTGCTGGACCATCAGCTGTTCTGCAATAATGAACACACGACTCGGTTGTCAAACGCTCAGCTGTGTTCTAGAGTCAAAGTCATTCGCTGCATTTTATTTGCCACGGCGTTATTCTTATTATCATTGGCTGTTCGTGTTGTCTGTCAAAACATGGCTGGAATACGTTCTATTGACATTCTATCTACTACAACTCATATTTCAATAGAGGAAATGTTATATCATGATTGATATTGTTATCGTTTTATCACCCAGCCCCACGCTCGCCTACACTGAACATTACAAGGACAACCTAACATCACTAACAGTTTCTACACA
>NW_024677450.1:0-283 GCF_008729295.1 Plectropomus leopardus | reverse complement strand
AGTCCATGAGCATCCTCATAAAAAGTGCAAGAAAGCAGAGGAAAAAAATATGCTCACCTTTACCTGTGGCTGTAAAAGACACAGATTCCTACCAATCCTAACTATTTTAGAAATGTTTGTGTTTCACTCAGTCAATCTTTTCCAAACAGGGGAATTATCAGATAAAGATATGCTAGAGTTTATGATAAGAGGAATAATGCTGTGCTCTTTATCAGACACCATGGACACATTAAGCCCATCCAAGGTCTCTAAGGCCAACACCTCCTTCCTTCTGGCCTTGTTC
>NW_024677449.1:0-215 GCF_008729295.1 Plectropomus leopardus | reverse complement strand
TGCCTTGTCTTTGTCTAACTTGTTCTTTTGCCTACATCTAGAGACCTCCTCTTAGTTAATTACACATATTCATACGAAGGTTTTTGTATTGTATGTATGCTTCTTGTGTCAAAAACTTCATAAATAAATCATACATATAAAGTTGAACTGTGTAATAATACACAGGGCAACGTTACAAGGCACCACCTTTTATTATATTTTTGTGGGCACAACAC
>NW_024677448.1:0-627 GCF_008729295.1 Plectropomus leopardus | reverse complement strand
TCTCCTCTTTGATAAAGCTTATAGTTAGGGCTGGCTCAGGCTTTTAAGTTTAGGGCATTGTGTAATACTCTTATGGTGTATGGACTGGTGGGTACACTGTGTGTTAATTGTAGTCTGATTGTATGTGTTCTAGATTGTGTTGCCTGTGTTCTCCTGTCCTAATGTGGATCTAAGGAAGTTACTGTGTATTAATTGTAGATTGACTGTATATTTGTATGGCTATGTGGCCTGGGTCTCTCGGTTGTCCAAGACAAATTTCTCCTAAGGGAGACAAGAAAGGCTAATCTTAACTTAACTTATTTTATAGTTAGGGCTGGCTCAGACTCTCTTTGATGAAGCTCATAGTTAGGGCTGTTAAATGTGGAGACGGTGTCTGCCTCCAGGACTGAAACTGGAAGATGGTTCCACAGAAGAGGATCCTGGTAGCTAAAGGTTCTAGCTCCTGTTCTACTTTTGAAGACTTTAGGAACCACAGTAACCGTTGTCAGAGCGAGGTGCTCTGGAGGGATGATGGGGAACTATGAGCTCTGAAAGATTCGACTCGCAGACCTGATGGGCACATTCACAGGAAGTCCTCGCGTTGTGATTCCAAATCCACAACTCATCCTCAGGAGGCCTCAAGCAGTC
>NW_024677447.1:0-565 GCF_008729295.1 Plectropomus leopardus | reverse complement strand
TCTACGTAAGGTCAGACAGTGCACAAACAAAATAAAATAAATAAAATGGAAAGATGTTCCGTTGTGACTGGCACATTCTTTATGTAACAGGTTTGGCTGGATATTTATTCATTATTCTTCAATGCAGTAGATGTGAACGGAAATTCTATAATAAGAGAGGGATTGTTATTGTTTTCTAGGGACAAAAATTTGTTTTATTGACCTGACATGGGGAGAGTCTCTTCAACAAATGAAACAGGATGGTATTCAAATGTTTACAAAGCTGATTGTGTTTTTTTTTGTGCTTAAGAGACAATAACTGATTGACAGATTTATTAGAGTAATAAGGCCAAGACAACATGCTTACTGAATCTCTCTCTGTGTGTTTCACCATTAGGCAGCATTCAACTGAGACAGTGTTGGAAGTGTTATGGAAATGTTACTGGGTACTGACTTTAAGTGACTGAGTGTTCATTCAGATATGAGATTGACATGTGAAATTCATACATTTTTGTAGCAAAGTGCATGTCTGAAAGTGAACTATATACAGATGAATCACAGCAAAAACCTTACTAATCTGCCTTAA
>NW_024677446.1:0-448 GCF_008729295.1 Plectropomus leopardus | reverse complement strand
GAAACAATGTGGAAAACTGCATCGGTAGTTTAAAATTAAACATGCCTTCTAATGCTTTGTGGAGCTCTGTCCAGAAGAGTTTAACCACTGGGCACTCCCAGAAAATATGCCAGTGACTGGCTTCCCGGTGTCCACACTGTCTCCAGCACATAGCTTCCCCTCCAGTAAGATGTGCCTTTTGTTTTGGTGTAATGAAGAAACGGACCATACACTTCCATCCAAACTCTCGCCATACATGAGAGCTGGTGCATTTCCACTGGGACTGGCAGATGTCGAGCCAGTCCTCTTCAGGTATTACCAGATTACCCTCTCTCTCCCATTTTTCCTTAACATATCCTGTACTGTGGGACTTTTTAGATAGTAGACCTTTATAAATTCTAGAGATGACACCTTTATTAGATTTACTTCGATAAGCGTCAATAAAAATCATCGATATCGGATCATCAAG
>NW_024677445.1:0-203 GCF_008729295.1 Plectropomus leopardus | reverse complement strand
AGCTCGCCTCGCCGACGACTCCGGCGACTGCCAACGACATCATCCCCTGCTGGACCGCAGCTGCGCCTCAGGTCTGCTCTCTGCCGAAACCACTTTGCTGTAATCCGCTGTTAGAGCTTTAAACTGAACGTGCCAAAAAATTTCAAAAAGGGAAGTAACAAACAAACAAAGTAAAATATAAGCAAGAAAAACACCAGAATGCA
>NW_024677444.1:0-359 GCF_008729295.1 Plectropomus leopardus | reverse complement strand
CTCCCAATCATCAACACTGACTTCAATCTCAGCCAGGAAAGACTCCCCAGTCTTGTCCTCAGTCTCTGGTTGTAAATGTGTATCTGGATGTGAGTTCCTGTCTGGTTCTGGTCCTCCACAGTCCTCTCCATCAGCTTCTGTTTCCATCTGACCAGTTTGTCTTTGATGAAGCTCTGAGGACTGATGACCAACACATTTATGTCTTTTGATCTGGTGACGCCAGGCAAATGTTTTGTTACAAACACTGCAACTAAATCGTTTCTCTCCTGTGTGAACTCTCCTGTGTCTCTGCAGACTGTCCTTGCGTCCAAATCTTCTACCACACTGACAGCACATAAAAGACTTCTTGCCAGCGTCAC
>NW_024677443.1:0-798 GCF_008729295.1 Plectropomus leopardus | reverse complement strand
CACATTAGGAAAATTTTAATGGGTCTTTTATACTTTTCATGGACTTTAACCGTTAATACTTTCAGTGGATGTGCTTTTAATGAACTTTTTAATACTTTTAATGATCTTTTGATGGGCTTTTAACAGACTTTTAATACTTATGATGGAGACTTTTGCAGAAATAAACACAAAAGCCTCAAGTTATACATCGTGAGATCAATATACCACACCGAGAGAAAGTGTTGCATTGAAATTTTAGTTCAGTGCAGTTATTCTATTGTGTTTTTATGTCATTTTGTCTAACTGGTTGTGTCATTTTCAGTGACAAGTCGTGCATTGCCTTTTTACTCGACATGTCAGAGGAGGACTCAGGCAACTACACACTGCACTGCACCATTTCCAGTGAGTAGCATTAACACACACACTTTTCATTTTAATTTCAAAGCACATTAAACCACTTAAATTTTA
Organism: Plectropomus leopardus; assembly: GCF_008729295.1. NCBI lineage: Eukaryota > Metazoa > Chordata > Actinopteri > Perciformes > Serranidae > Plectropomus > Plectropomus leopardus. The sequence goes on along the minus strand of NW_024677443.1, from coordinate 351 downwards.
ATTTAAGTGATAAATAAAAAAGTGACAGATAAATCTACCTTCCACCTTTTTGTCTTTCTATACCTGTGAGGGTCCCCTGCAGCCATAATGTATCTTCATGTTTGTATCTCAGGTGTTAGCAGGGAACCTTCGAGGAGAACTTTTTACAGACAGATGGATGAAAATATAAGAGAATGGTTACCCTTTAGTGTCTGTTTGTCTCATTTTAGTCTCTTTTCTTCTTCCTGTTGTGATAACTGTGTGTGTGTTGATGCATGTGTCCTAAATGTAGTCCAGATTGTGTATTTGAGTGTAATCAGTGAATTTGCAGCTCAGCTCCTACAATAAGTCTAAAATACACTGTGGAAACTA
>NW_024677442.1:0-627 GCF_008729295.1 Plectropomus leopardus | reverse complement strand
CCAATTTGCTTCGGTTTCAAAGGGTTAAAACACTGACAGATTTACATCAACTAGAGTGGTAACACATGATTGATGCCTTATTATTGATACTGTACTGTTACTGATGACTTTAAATTCGTACTATTTGAATACGTACGTTTTCAAAATCTTAAAATCCGGTTAGACTGCTTATATTCCAGCAGATGGCAGTCAAACTGCAGGCCCGGGGGTTTGAACTGGTCTATTTATAAGCTCTTGCTGGGTGATGTAAAATAAGAATGAAACCCTGACCAGTTCATTATGGTGCAGATTTGATTTCACAGTTTCAGGAGTCTGCTGAAGGACTTTTTTTACATTGTGTGGAGAAAAAGAAGCCAGTAGAGTTTATTTCCAGTCTAACTTAAACCGGTTGTTCGATTTTATGTGAACCAGCTGAACCCACGTTTTTCATGATGATGCATTTTAGCAAAATAATAATAAGCAATATGATAATTAACGTAATGTTAACTTTGTTTATAAATGGACAATGTACCTTTTTTCAGTTTTCAGCACTTTTTCTGGTAATATTATTGTTTGTTTATTATTTTTGTTTTTCTATTTTTTGTTGCTTATTTACGGGTAATTTTCTTGCCAATGTTGGGGGATATG
>NW_024677441.1:0-527 GCF_008729295.1 Plectropomus leopardus | reverse complement strand
ATCAGAATCATTTTAACGGTCAAACGTGTCCTCGTCCGTCTGAGGCTTCAGCAACAATCCCCACATCTCTGCTGAGTGTGTCCGTGTGCGTTTGAGATTGTTTGTGTGTTTGCAGATTGTGTGTTTTGAGATTGTGTGTGTGTTTTGAGATTGCGTGTGTGTGTGTGTGTGTTGGCATCTCGTTCAGGCAAGTTGAGCGTTAAGCGGCTTACGGTCGTCGGCTGCCGAGCGCTCCAGCAGCTCCGACACCGACAGGAAGTAAACCCTGTTTAACACTCAAGGCTGACAGCGAGTGTGTGAGTGTGTGAGTGTGTGTGTGTGTGTGTGAGTGTGAGTGTGTGTGTGAGAGTGTGTGAGTGTGTGTGGTGATCTGAGGATCCACGGGCAGAAACACTAAAACATCCAGAGAGTCTGAATGAATCAGAGTGATCACATTTCCAGGAACCACACACACACACACACACACACACACATACACACATACACAGACACACACACACACACACACAGACACACACACACATACA
>NW_024677440.1:0-1566 GCF_008729295.1 Plectropomus leopardus | reverse complement strand
TTTGTTTTCTGATTATCAGCCTGGGATATGTCAATAATAAGAAAAATTATTGATTGTGACAGTGCACCAAGTGAAAATAGCATGTATTTTCTCGCTATGCCAAATATGGTTAAAAAAAAAAAAGACATCTTCAGGTCGAAAAAATAGTAAAGATGGAAAACAAATATCATGGCAAAAGCCCAGAAATAATACAATGTATATTTTTATGCTTTGATTTTTGTGGGATAAAAAATTGCAGTTTGAAAGGGTTTCCATGGTGCATTTTTTGCACTTAACAGTCTGAATGTAACAATTTAGTTTCCACAGTGTATTTTAGAGTACTTGTAGGATGCCCCCCGATTCAGGGGTTCTTCTTCGGGAGTTTTTCCTAAGGCGATGTGAGGGTCTAAGGGCAGAGGGATGTCGTATGCTGTAAGCCCTCAGAGGGAAACCGTGTTTTGTGATAATGGGCTTTATAAATAAAATTGACTTGACTTGAGTGAAAGTTAAACAAAAATACACAATCTTGACAAAATGTATGCCATATGTATAAACACAGCCAAAATTATCAAAAAATGAAGAATGCAAATGCAAAATGGGTCTCTAAGGGTTAAATACATTATAGACATTATAGGTTTTTGTGACGTGCTGATGTACTGCGGGTAAGCGTGTTACATCACTTCCGGTGCATCTTTGTCTGTGCCTCTGGTAGCGTCTCTGAGCTGCTCCTACAAGCGATTCCCAGCTAATCTTCTAACTTGCTCCTTACTTTGACTGCTTTTATCTGTCTGTGACTGAAACACTTTTTTTGTGTATTCACAACCACTCACTCACTGTTAGCCGGTTAGCTTCGTTAGCATTAGCTCTGGTTAGCAATGGCTTCTCCCTGCTCTTCTCCCTCTTCTGCTCTCTCCTGCTCAGTGTGTCAGATGTTTAGTTACTCCTCTGCCTCCTTTAGTGTTAGTGGTACCTGTAACAAGTGTAGTTTAATTTACTGCGCTGGAGGCGAGGCTTAGCGATCTGGAAGCATGTCTTCCAGATCGCTAAGATCGCGGCTCCATGGATAATCCCTCTTTAGCTGCAATAGTTAGCAAGCCCGATGTAGCCGGTGCGGACCGACATAGCATAGCCTCTGCTAGCTGTCCCCCGGCAACCCCCATGCAGCCAGGAGGCTGGGTGACTGTCCGAACGAAGCATAGTAAGCCGAAGCCCACGGTACACCACCCACCCCCCCTTCACGTTTCAAATAAGTACTCCCCGCTCAAACACACACCGACCGAGGACACAACCCTGGTCATTGGTAGCTCTATTTTGCGAAACGTGAAGTTAGTGACACCAGCGGCCATAGTCAAATGTATCCCTGGGGCCAGAGCGGGCGACATCGAGCCAAATTTGAAGCTGCTGGCTAAGGCTAAATGTAAATACAGTAAGACTGTTATTCATGTTGCCGGCAATGACACCCGGTCAATTGGAGGTCACTAAAATTAACATAGAGTCGTGTGTGAGTACGCCAAGACAATGTCGGACACTGTAATCTTCTCTGGACCCCTCCCCAATGTGACCAGTGATGACATGTTTAGCCACATG
>NW_024677439.1:0-443 GCF_008729295.1 Plectropomus leopardus | reverse complement strand
ATTTTCTTTGTGGAGGGAATGTGTAAATGTACGAGATGATATGTATTTGTACATTGATGTACGTGTTTACACTTAAAATTTCAATAGTTTTTTGGATGAATCATCTTTTCTTTTTTTAAGCATTGCAGGTGAGTATAAAAATAATTGTGATCCTGTGCACATGTAAGATTTCTGTAGGAATATTGTCATTAGAGCAAGTTAGGTTTCTTTCAAAAGCATGGGAAGAAATCAGTGAGCACATTAATAAGCAATGGCAAAAAAGTAAATTAGTAAAATAAATAAATAAAATAAAAAAAGAAAGAAAATTACTTGAAATAAGCAACAAAGACAAAAAGTAAAAAAATTAAAAAAAACTAAACCTGAAGAAAGTGCTCTAAAAAAAGAAAAAAATAATAATTAAAAAAAAAATCACTACCTTTTTGATAACATCTAATAAACGTCCC
>NW_024677438.1:0-919 GCF_008729295.1 Plectropomus leopardus | reverse complement strand
ATGATTTTATTTATTGAGGTTCTGTTAGCAATTGTACATGGTCACATTCCCATGTGTGTACAGAACCATTTTGTCATAGCTTTTAGATGACCTTAAAAAAAGACAGCAGGAGTTATATCTCACACACACACCACGCATAAGACAATCAAAACCTAACAAAATAAAATAAACAAAGAAGATTTAAAAAAAAAAAACAAAAAAAACCCTAAAATACCACCACACTGGAACGGTTGCATTCACATTGTTAGAATATGCTTTGGTCAGTTCTCATTTGAGTCAAGCCAAGTCTAGTCCAGTGGGGTCCACCATGATCAAGACTGGCTCCCATATTTTAATGAAATCCTCGAACAGTAAAGGTTAGCCTTTCCAGGGGAAGTATTCTCAAAAGTTCCTTGTACCAATCAGTCAGAACTTGAGAATAGTCTTTCTTGCTACATGCAAGAATATTCCAATCAACTTTCCGTTGTGAATGTTCCTTGCACTGACCACTTCAGCTGCCAAAATGCATTGAAGAGGCGATAGATCAAAGTCATACCCAATCAAAGCTACCATCTCCTCCTGAACTTCTCTCCAGAACTTCTGTATCCTCACACATTTCCAGAACATATGTGAGTAAGTGCCAATTTCTAAATTGCATTTAATGCATATAGGAGAGCCTAGACCAAGCCTGCCCCTCAATATTGGTTTACAATGAAGTCTGTGTAGTATTTTAAATTGGGTCTCTCTATCACTGTTACAGCTCAGGATAGTATGTGTGTTTTTTATAATTGACACCCATGTCTTTTCTACAATTTGACATTCAATATCAATTTGCCATTGCCTTCGAGTGTAATCAGATGAATAATTCATGTTTGAATCAAATGCTCCATAAACATAAGAAATAAACCTTTTCTGGCATAGGTTGTTTCAAAATTTCCTC
>NW_024677437.1:0-217 GCF_008729295.1 Plectropomus leopardus | reverse complement strand
TTCCTCTGTTTTACTGTCCAAAGCAGTTGCAATACGAAACCTTTCAAGTCTTCTGATCCACTTTGGCCAATCTGTCGGACATGAAAAGTCAAATGGCTCTGGGGGAGTTAACTGCACAGTGGTCACCATCGCCGTTGCTGAATCCCTCGTCTCCTCACGTTCAGAATCCGAACTTGATGCGCCGTCTCCCTGCAGTTCTCCCTCTGCCGCCAACATG
>NW_024677436.1:0-408 GCF_008729295.1 Plectropomus leopardus | reverse complement strand
CTGTCAGATAAACTAATGTGAGCTACATTAGCCGTTAGCTGCGCTCCCCGTTGAACACAAAGTACTCCTCCGGCTGACTCAAACACGGCGCTGCGCTGAATAACAGTCACTCTGAGACTCACTGTCCGCTTATCTCCATGTATATTCCTCAACAGCGTCCGCACTCTTCATAGTGTTTTTCTTACTGTAACATTTTCACCGCCATGCTGCTCCTCACTCTCGTTTCTTCTTTTTGCTGCACGCTCTTACTAGTCAGGTCTCCCCTCACACCAACAAATCACACACACACACCTTTCTCTTCCTGTTTTGCCACACCTTAACCAATTAACTACCACAATAACACGTTTCTCAATCAGTACTTCCTCTTTACCCCTGAGACTTTTCAAAATAAAATGAAATATTTTAAAA
>NW_024677435.1:0-464 GCF_008729295.1 Plectropomus leopardus | reverse complement strand
GTATTATTATTATAAGTATTATTATTATTAATTCTCAAAATAAGTCGAGGACCCTTGCATTCAAAATCTGCTAAATATAGGCCTATAATTACTTTTACACATGAAGCTGAAAAATAAGTGGATGAACAGAATGGATGTTATGTACGTGATACCGAAAAGAAAATATTAACATATGTTTTGATTACATTTTGATTAGTAACTGTAATTTGAATTACTTTTTTTCTCAATAACTGTAACGTTTACATTTACATTTTGTCATTTAATTACTGTAGCCTACAACATTGCAAGTGACTCGAGTTGTCAAACACATGTGGTGGAATGAGAATATTTACCTCCACAATGAAGTGGCTTACAAGTATAGCGAATAATATGAGGATAATACTCAATTAAAATAAAGGTACCTCAAAATTTCCACTGATGTGGGACCTACTGGAGTTTTGAGCATAATGTGAAAAGGAGAACAA
>NW_024677434.1:0-226 GCF_008729295.1 Plectropomus leopardus | reverse complement strand
TCTGTCTGTTGCAGTGACACAGATTAACAGAATTAAGAATTGTAGTCGGGAAGTAGCTGTGGAAATTAATCTCAAAGTCACTTTTATTCTAAAGATATATTTTCTCAGCCAATTAGAATCTCTCCTCACCTGTGAAGCCCCTGCATGATCATCAGTGTTACCTTCTGGTCCACCTTCTCCCCCCTGCTCTTTCTATTGTAGCATTTAAGATTGAAAAATATGTGCA
>NW_024677433.1:0-727 GCF_008729295.1 Plectropomus leopardus | reverse complement strand
CCAAAAATCATAGAACGGTGTATGGGGCCCCTGGCCTCCTGTCTTGTAGCAAAAGTGGCCCCAAAGCGAGTTGAGTACCAAAAAGTGTCTCAGAGGCTGATGTGTAACTTCAGGGTCCAGATTTGTCCCGCGGGCCGTATGTTGAGTGTCACTGTTCCTCAGTAAAAATGAGGAAGAAGAAGGTTTTTAAAAGTCTGAGCTCAGTTTTCGCCGCTGATCCGTCTGAACGTGATGTTTTTATAAAGTAAAAACTCGAAGCACTGAGCAGCTTTTCTAAGATTTCCCATCTGAGAGAGAGATGGTGTTTGACGGCAGCGTCACAGCCGTGGACAGAGGGAGACATCTGACAGAGACAGATGGTCTTCAGAGGACAGTTCCTGCAGACAGACATTTATAAAGGAATTACAGTCCAACAGCAGCGTCCCCTATCTGGAGAGGCCTCCTCTCGCTGCTTATCGGCTCGTGACCGTTACACCGGCTGTGACAGATGATCCTGTGCCGGGCTGCTGGCGTTTCATCTCCACCAGTACAACAGAGACCAGACCGGTCCCAGATCCTCCGGACGACGCCTCGAGCTTCCAGTCAAACACTCGAGATTTACAAACATCCCAGCAGAGCGCCGAGACAAAATCAGTCCTGAGACGACGTGAACAAAGCTTCATAACTGCCCAACTTAACTCAAGTGATTGACACTGTGAATAGTTTTTGTCCTTTTAGTCTCCATAAG
>NW_024677432.1:0-294 GCF_008729295.1 Plectropomus leopardus | reverse complement strand
TCAAACTATCTCTATGGCCACAACCATGATTTTTTTCTGTCTTTTGTCAAAGGTTCTTAGAACCAGTAGGATACAGAATGACATGTCTGGTTTATTAAACTGAATTTTGCTCTGTTGTTTTTCAAACAGGTTAAATTTTTTCTCAACTTGTGATCACAGACAAGGCTTGAAACCTGCAGGGCTGCTCACTTCACTGGGCGAAGAAGTTTTGAAAAATTTTGCCGGAGCAAAAGTAGCAATCCCCCTCCTTGAAATTACTACAACCAACAGTCCTGCATTCCAAATAGGGGTGTT
>NW_024677431.1:0-412 GCF_008729295.1 Plectropomus leopardus | reverse complement strand
GTTTGAGCGTCGTGCACTCTCTGGACTTCAGGGAACAAGCTCGAGAAGTCTGAGAGTTAAATCTGGACGTTTAGACTCTGACTGCCTCAGATTCATCAGAGTAAAGTACGAGTACTTCAGTACTTTCAGAAGTACTTCGTAACCTCCCTCTCTGTGAGTTTTGAGGAGTACCTGACTGCTCCGGGGCGCTGCTGATGGTGAACGGGTGCCACTCGTACTTGGCGATGACGGGGATGTTGATGTAGATGTAATCTCCGGGTTTGAAATGAAAGAACTGCGGACGTCTGATCACCAGGTGAGTCACCTGCACACAGGAAGCAGAAAAACTCAACGTACGGCCCGAGGGCCAAATCTGGCCCCTGATGGGGTGCCAAGTGGCCCCCCAACCATTTTATTACTGAAAATAAAAATA
>NW_024677430.1:0-464 GCF_008729295.1 Plectropomus leopardus | reverse complement strand
CTTTTGTCATCAGGAGGTGAAGGTGATGGTGGGCATGTGTCAGACCATTGTTCAAAACCAGCTAAACCTTTTTTCTTTTCAACTATTCATGAGTGTCTTTAGCAGCACACCACAGCAATTCACTGTGTGAGCAACCAAACCATGGTGTTTTTTACCAATCCATTCATGATTTTCCAATGGCTTTTGTGCCACCAAATGTGGCCGTTTTAAGCTGAAACATCATATTTTTTTCAAACAAAAACCATAGTGGTATAGGTATTTCTGTACTTACACCTTCTCCACAACATTGTTGAGAAAGTGAAGTTTCAACATTACAAAATAACATTGAAATTAAATGTATCCTTGGTTTGGACAATAGTTAAATACAATTTTTTTTTCTCCCGGTGACTGGATTATTTCTCTTAAATAAATAGAAACAAGATTCTAATTGGGGACAATTTGCATTGTGAGATAAAACATAGTTT
>NW_024677429.1:0-1009 GCF_008729295.1 Plectropomus leopardus | reverse complement strand
CTGAGAAGCATTGCATCAGTGAGAGTTTTGCGCATCATAAACGTTTCATGTTTGAAGCCACTGCTGGACTGGTGGGGCTCTTCCTGAAAAATGTTAAATTTAATACTCTGCAGTATTTCACATGTAAAAATTCAAGTGATATTCTAGACTATTCCGGAAACGAAGTGAGAGACTTGTTAAGAAATGATCTGTAAATTTCAAGAAATTAATAGATTTAAAAAGTTATAGATAGATAGATAGATAGATAGACAAAAATCAACCCATTTTGCTCAGATTTTAAAGGGTTAAATCAATAATATGGAGATGAACATGGGAGATTTGATTATGTTAAAATACTATCATGCCAGAGTTGTTGGGGTATTCAGTCACAGCATAATTTTTCCTTTTTATAGAGTCCATTATCACAAAACATGGTTTGTCTCAGAGGGCTTTACAGTGTACGACATCCCTCTGCCCTTAGACCCTCACATCACCCAAGGAAAAACCCCCGAAAAAGAACGGAGGGGAAAAAAAAGGAAGAAACCTCAGGAAGAGCGGTAGAGGATGATGAGGGATCCCTCTTCCAGGATGGACAGACGTGCAATAGATGTCGTAAATAACAAATGAAATACAATCATGGCAAAAAGGAAAGAGAAAGAGAGAGGGGAGGAGAGGGGGAGAGAGGCACAGCAGTAATGGAACAGACACATGACATATTACATTAACAATAGGTGTGAAATTATTAAATGCATTCTATGATGATGTCGAGGGTGATGATAAGAGTCTCATGCGTATATTGATAGGAAGGCAAAGGCAAGATCACGGCATCAGTACAACCAGGACCAGACCACAATCAGGGCGAGCAGGGTGTACAGTATCGGTGCAGCCACAGCACGAACACAACCAAAGGCAGGGTGGACGCACAAGCACAGCTATCACCACGATCAGGCACAGCCAAGGTTACAGCCAGGATCCAGGAAAACTAGGAAACAAGGGAGCAGGAATGCTCCGGAGAGGCAACAGGATTAGC
>NW_024677427.1:0-544 GCF_008729295.1 Plectropomus leopardus | reverse complement strand
CGCTATGGGCGCGCAAGCCTGTGATAGGGACAGAGAGGAAAATTGTCTGGCCTATGAGAGAGCAGAGCTGCTACTTGCATATGAAATCACGTCGTTGATAAATGGGCTTCAGCCTCATTATGATTCTGCTAGCACAAGGGCTTTGATATGGGCCACCATTGGCCACTGGTTGCCTTTGTCTCTCCAGGCTGTTTTGAGGGGCAGCCAGTAGATTTGCATACTGGAAAACAAGAATCCCCCTTTTCCTTATGTGTCCTTACATGCTTGTTTGTGTATGGGTGCAACGACATATGTGAAATCCATATTTAGCATATTAAGGCATATTAAATATTAGCTCATCCCCCCTCCCATTCTGTTGCTGTGAGGAGAGAAGAAAGCGCTCCTCTTCCCCTCACTCTCTTTGTTGAGGATGATGCAAACGCTGGCAATCACACAACCAAGCATGCTCTCCCTCTCTTTACACTCTCTCTCATTCAGAGTCCAACAGGCACTGGGAGGGTGCAGAGGGCAGGGAGTTTATTCAAGCAAAAGGGTAGTCAGGGGG
>NW_024677426.1:0-241 GCF_008729295.1 Plectropomus leopardus | reverse complement strand
CTGCTCTTTAGGGGATCCAATTTCAGATGTACTCCGTCTTCTCAGATCTTCCCCATTTCTCATACATCATGGTTAAAAGAGAGAACAAAACAACAGTTCAATATCTTATATATGTTCCAAGTAATTCAATGTAGTTTACACACATTATTTACCAATGTAGAGTCAACTTACTCTGTCACAACATACTTTTTATTTATTTATTTATACTGTCCCAAAGATCTAACATGAATCTATTATAATC
>NW_024677425.1:0-229 GCF_008729295.1 Plectropomus leopardus | reverse complement strand
ACCTGTCAGGCTGAGGAAGATGAAGGTGTGCAGCCCCCTGCTGGTCCACGTCTCCGTCTACGATGGACACGTGTCTGAGGGCTTCAGGGAGCAGCGTCCTCTGGCCTCGGCGCTCACAGAGAGGTGGTACGTGGCTCCAGGGGTCCAGAGGATCAGCGTCACAGAGAGAGGCGTGAGAGGGACCCTGTTCATACCTCCAGGTACACCTGCAGCGCCCAGAAACACACAC
>NW_024677424.1:0-742 GCF_008729295.1 Plectropomus leopardus | reverse complement strand
GTGTGTGTGTGTGTACCTATCCAGCAATAGACATACTCGTCCACCAGCATTGTACCATTTAGCCATTTATAATTTGGTGTATTTCTTTTAATTGTAGCTGATGGGGGACCAATGGTGTTGAAATTCTTACCTATTTTGCTTCTGCAGACTGGATTAATACAGCCGCTTTTGTAGTGTTTTTGTGTAAGTTACCGAAACCAAAAGCTGCCGGCGAATGGCCACGTCCCCATGGCATGCTAACAGTCTGAGTCAGTTGAGGACGCGGCCGGCAAAGACATAACGTAAGGAGCTGGCGGGCACCTACACAATGGGAGAGAAGGTGGATGAATCCAGCGAACTCTGGCTTCTCATGCAGGAGTCTGGTGTTCACTTCCAGTCTGAATGTGATGTTTTTTTTACGCCTTACCATGTGCCTCCTTCCACTAATCCTAACCCTCCGTGCCAGCATGTGTGGTGTTGACGTCCCGGTGTTGGTCGCCATGTGCTTTTGTTGCCTAAACATAACCACGTGCAGCACGATCCCACCATGTGCTTGTGCTGACAACCCACTGTAGGTACAACATCCCCGAATGCAAAAACTAAATATGTAGATGCAGAAGTCCACTGTAAAGCAGCTATCTGACGACTCTGGATGGAAAAGTGTTGAAACTACAATCCTGGTAACCGCTAACTCCGCTGTCCCCCTCAGGAGGCTGGAGACAGATCTGCTCTGCCTCCATCATACATGATGTCACCAGCTCCT
>NW_024677423.1:0-493 GCF_008729295.1 Plectropomus leopardus | reverse complement strand
TCGCTTCAGTTATTCAAACTCAAGGCCAGCGCCCAACTTTCTTTAAGGGTGGACGTTTCTGCGCCTCTGACACTTGATGCACAGGTGAAGGCACTTTATGTCGAAACTGTGTTCACACTGTGTTCTGACGACGATTAACATGTTGTTTGTTCAAGGCCGAAGCTCTTGACTGGAACATAACATTTTGCTCACAGTCAATGAATTACTGCCACAAAATTAGCTTCTATTGGAGTAAAGAGCTATATGAGGGGAAAGTGTCGAGGCCACCCGAAATTATAGAATTTTTTTTGCACAACTGCCCTGTTAATGGCAAAATGAAATAATGACATAGAGGTTATTTACTTTTAATTTGGCAAAGTGCCTCAAAAATGGATTCATTCAGCAGTGTGTGATCACGTCCACCTGGCGAGATTCAAGAGATGAATTTCCATTGGTGGAATAAATGACTTGCACGATTCAAAATCCTGTTTTCGTCTTAAACTCTTGTTTTTTA
>NW_024677422.1:0-232 GCF_008729295.1 Plectropomus leopardus | reverse complement strand
GGCCGACAAGGTTTTATTTCCTTTGCAAAGAAAAGGTCAATCAACATGTGAGCGGTCAGGATGAAGAAAGACCCCGAGCATGGGGAAAACTAGACATTTTATGCTTGTGGAGGGACACACCCCTCGGTCTCTTATCAAAGGTGTGAGTTGAACTCATCACAGTTCAGAATACAAACGAATTTGAATCTTGATGAGGAGACGGAAGGGAAGGATGTCTCACGTGATTGAAATG
>NW_024677421.1:0-244 GCF_008729295.1 Plectropomus leopardus | reverse complement strand
TGCCAAATTTTCAAAAACGTGTTGTATCGTTTTCTGAGACAATATGTAATTTTTTCCAGGGGGATGCAACTATTCATCTCAAAAGACCACCTGTCAATAAAAAGAGGGGAATCAGATTTCCATGACACAGCAATGCACTTCTTGGCCACACATAGAGCGACCTCTATAAACTTGAGTTGTGCATTGTTTAGAGAACCGCGAATACATGTAAAGTTCCCCAATAAACACAGTTCTGGGTCCAGTG
>NW_024677420.1:0-367 GCF_008729295.1 Plectropomus leopardus | reverse complement strand
TGCAGTTAATCAAAAAATAATCAAAACCGGCATTCAGAACCTCTAATTGACATAATCTTGACCATGTTGGGTATTTAGATTATTTAAAAATTCTTTAACCCTTTCCCCACCGGGGCTGCCAAATCCCACGCATCTGCTGTGCGTCTCACACTTCTGGGCTCTGTCTCACGCTCTCATGACACCGAGGAAAATCTCACGCCAAAACACAGCGAGGGCAGAAGTGTTGAACAATCATTAAAAAAGTGAAGGACTTTGACTGTCAAACAGCTGAGTGTTTGACAGCCACAGCATTTCATCACAGCGGATCAAACAGCCGATGGTCCGACAGCAGCGCAGTGAGACAGACAAACAGAGCGCAGCTTCTCCT
>NW_024677419.1:0-512 GCF_008729295.1 Plectropomus leopardus | reverse complement strand
TGTGTGTGTGTGTGTGTGTGTGTGTGTGTGTGTGTGTGTGTGTGTGCGTGTGTGTGTATCCTCACGCTATATATCTTTCCTCAATATTAAATATTGCCTTTCCTTGACAATGACATTTTTGCAACTCACAACTAAAGATTATTTTCGTTGTTGATTAATTTGTTGATTATTTTCTTGATCACTCGATTTATTTTTTGTCTTTAAAACGTCAGAAAATGGTAAAAAAAAAAAAACAACAAAATGTTGTGTTTCCCAAAGTCCAGCTTTATACAACCAAAGCTTAACCATATGGTGCTACCAAAGAGTGAACATATTGTTTATTTGTTGACCACTTACAGTATCTGTTTGTTATGGTTGTGGGGTAAATGGGAAAAAAAAATCTAATTGTACTAAATCGTGATGATAAAAGTGTTTTCATGTCACTGAAATTAGACTCATGTAACCTTATTTGATTACCAAGATCCCAAAAAAATCACCAAACACATTTTATTCAGTTTAATGTTATATGAGTT
>NW_024677418.1:0-1175 GCF_008729295.1 Plectropomus leopardus | reverse complement strand
AGTCCTGCAGTCAGGAGAGGTTGGACTATTATCAGCACAATGTGCTTCAATTTACCTGAAGTTTGTTTCAGATGGAGCTTTTCATTTTTATATAATGCTGGAAAGTTTGATGTATAATGATAAATCATATGTTTATTACGCTCCAACACACCATGGTCACATGACACTGTGTCAGTGAACTATGAGGACAAAAAACAAACCACAAAAAAAGCAAAAGGCAAAATAATCATTGTTATATCGTAATCAAAGTAAAATGTTCAATTAATGGTGATATTGATTTTAAGTATAAGGTTCAGACCTTTGCTGGGAGGAAATTTCAGTAACTGGACCTCTTTGAATTTTAGTAGAATAGGTCCTCCAGTTGGTGACGCCTGTTCTACAGTGTATTTGTCATGTTCAATGTCTGACAGAAAATAAATATTTAAACCAAAATTAACCTTATCATGTCTTCATATCTCATTTAAGAGTCAAAGGGAACCTTTAAACTTGACAGAAATAGTGATTTGGTGTATATTTATATATCGATTATATATATCGATATCGATTGATATGAAGAAAAATATCACGATAGGACTTTTTTTCATATTGTCCACCCCTAGTCATATGACTTTGCCGACCTTGACATACCTTTTAATCTTTATGCTTGAGGGAAAGGTATTAACTGTTTTTCATTCAAAAGTCTCAAGTCAAAGAGAGGTCATGATTTTAAGGTCAAAGTCAAGTTAATCCATTAATGTCCTTAGTGGAATTTCAAAATTTCCCTCACAGCATTTAAAGTACTAGCTGACTTAAGAACCAGAATCAGTTGGAATTCCCCAAATCAGTCAAAGTATGAGGCGGCAGCGGCCGTTTGCTGTAACATACTTTTGTCACATTTGATCACAGAGGGTTTCTTGTTTTTTGATTTTCCATGAAAACACACCCAAAAAATTGGTTAGGAGTATTGGATCTTAATCATTTTTCATGCGCACATTGTCCAGACTCTTATAATACAGATTTAAAAAGAAAAATGATTATTCATCGATTTTTCTTGCTCCAATTTGACATTATGCACATTATAGAAGCATTTTATAATGTATTTCTATCACATTTTTGGTACCATTGGACTCAGAACAACTTGAATTTCATTAATGTGTTATTTGTTCCAGTGTATGTGTAATATTAAGCATATAAAA
>NW_024677417.1:0-678 GCF_008729295.1 Plectropomus leopardus | reverse complement strand
TGCACAGCTGGAACAACAGAGTGTGTGTGACAGACACAGACAGAGGGGTGTTTGTTGGAAACATGAGAGTGAAAGTGTGTGTGCTCGGGTGTGGGAGAATGTGTTTCTCATGTTCCTGTCATGTCCGTGTACCGTGCAGCACGCTGACGCCGGCCTGCGTCTTTAAGTGCTCCTCTCTCTTTCACTTCTTATTTTCCTCTCCTCCTCTTCTTATTTTCCTCTTCCTCCTCACCGCGCTCCACCCTCACACACGTTCACCATCAGCGATGAGCCGCATTACCGGCTCACTTCTGTCGCTTACGGTGGTTTCTTAACAAGACGCAGAGGGAGAAAATGTAAAAAGAGCCGTTTACTCACTTCAGACGAAAGGTCACGAGCAGGTGACGCTCAGTGAACGCTGGCTACACGCACGCCAACATTCACGTTTGACCGCGAATACACGAAAATATTAATGAGAGTCAAATAAATGAAGTCACTCAAATCATCAATCCCATCTCGAAAAGAAAAAAAAACGAGTAAGAATTTAGTTTTTCTTTGTAAATAAAAACGACCTGCAGACCTGCTGTCTAGTCCCTGTTGATCCTCAGTAACGACCTGCAGATACATTTTCTAGTCCGGGTTGAACCATAAAAGACCTGCAGACATGTTTTCTAGTCCCTGTTGAACTTTAACAACCTG
>NW_024677416.1:0-299 GCF_008729295.1 Plectropomus leopardus | reverse complement strand
AAATGGGTTCATTGCTGCTCATTGTGGCCACTGGGGGAAAAAAAACCACTACAACTGCTACCTGCTACAGTTGAACTGCCATTCATATTTACTTGTAACAGTTGTTGTTGACTTTGTTGTAGCTGCCCAGTGTGATTAAGGTTCCTGATGCAACACCATAGGAGAAGAGAACCTGAGCACAAGCCTCCATCCACACCTGAGGAACAAGGATGAAACTGGAATAACCACCGTGCAGTGATATGCCTCCACAACCTATTCAAGTTGCAGTTGCATAGTAAATCCATGTCTGTCCAGACTCA
>NW_024677415.1:0-343 GCF_008729295.1 Plectropomus leopardus | reverse complement strand
TTCTAATAAATAATAGGTCATATTCTTATCAACTTTTACTAACTTCTTGCAATGTGTGTGCAATGTTCCCTTTTTTCCCCCAAGATTTTATTTGTTTTTTAAAATTCTTTTTAAAGAAAAAAATTAAACCAGTTTGCTAGGTTTCAAGGGGTTAATTCTAAAATGATAGAACGGAGCACCAGAAATATAGAGTATTTCCAGTTGATGAAATGATGCAGACAGTAAATATATCATCGTCATGGCCTTAATTGTTCCACAGGAACAAAATAATACATTACATATATATTTCTGTCACATGGGATTAAATGAATGTAGCAACATTCAGCCAATAAGGAGACAGGAA
>NW_024677414.1:0-612 GCF_008729295.1 Plectropomus leopardus | reverse complement strand
TTGTGCTTCCCCTGGTGCCACACCAAAGATGGCTGCCAGAGGGGTGGGCTCTATATTTCTGTTATAAACGGATGAGAAGGTTTTGAAAATTTTGGCCCAAAACTCTTTCAGCCTGTGACAAGACCAGAACATGTGACATATGTTGGCTGGCACCTGTTTACATCTAGGACAAGTCGGATCAGCCCCCTGATAAATTCTTGCTAGTTTGTCCCTTGAAAAATGAAGTCTGTGTAACACCTTAAATTGTATCAATCCGTGTCTAACACATACAGAGGAAGAGTGTATTAGTTCTACTGCCCATCTCCAGTCAACTTCCGATATGTCCAATTCTAACTCTTCCTCCCATTTCGTTTTTATGTAATCGAGGGGTGGGGAAGCCACATTCTGGATATTCACATAGATCCTGGAAATCATCCCTTTACAAGTCGGATTCATATCCAATAGTTCATCTATCCATCCGCTTTGCGGTAGCATAAGGGATGAAGAGAATGTTTTTTTCACAAATTCTCGAACCTGAAAATATCTGAGGTAGTTAGTCTTTGAGGGGATTCCATACTCTTTCTCCAGTTGAGCCGCAGACATGAATACCCCATCTTTAAAAAGGTTTTTGAC
>NW_024677413.1:0-652 GCF_008729295.1 Plectropomus leopardus | reverse complement strand
TGAGAGGTTTGGGATAAAGGCCAAAATGCAGAGGTCGCAGAAAGACCCCCTTAACCAATCAAAGTCCAGGAGGCAGCAGGAAATTGACAGATTGGTTAAAGAAAGAAGACAACTGAGAAAGAAGTGGAGGAAGGCCACAGAGATGGAAAGAGTGGGACTTGACCAACTGCAAACGGCTAAAATAAAGCAGCGACTGACAATCTGTGACGATCAGAGCAACTCTGACAACAACGCAAGAGGAAAGAACGGACAAGGACCCTCTTTTACAGCAATCCCAACAGTTCGTTCGTTAAAGGCTTCTTTGACTGTGGAAAGAGTGGGAGCCTCAAAGTGCCTGTAAAAGACCTGGAAGAGCACCTGAGGAAGACCTACTCTGATCATTGGAGGCATGAACCAGTCACCATCCCAAACAACATGCCGCCAACTCATGCACCTGAACACCAAATGGATGTAAGGCCCACATGGAGGGAGGTAGAGAAGATCCTGAGGCACGCAAGATCAGCATCAGCACCTTGGCCCAATGATATCCCATATAGGCTCTACAAGAACACCCTCTGTGTCCTCAAATACCTTTGGAAGCTGATCTACAATCTACAATCTACAATTTCATTTAGCAGACGCTTTTATCCAAAGCAACGTACAACACAAGCAA
>NW_024677411.1:0-441 GCF_008729295.1 Plectropomus leopardus | reverse complement strand
TTAATTAACAGCAGGTCTTGCCACACTGAGGATCTGTACTCTCACGCGAGAGCTTCAGTTTGTGGTATCCTTCACTTTGCACTAGACCTGTTACAATAGCTTCTTTTGGTGGATGATATATTAAAGATATTTTTAGGGCTTTTAGTGCCTTTATTTGAAAGGACAGGTGTAGCATGAAAGGGGGAGAGAGAGTGGATGACATGCAGCAAACGGCTGGGGCCGGACTCGAACCCGCGGTCGCTGAGGTGAGGACACAGCCTCTGTACATGGGGCGCCTGCTCTACCAACTCAGCCACCGGACGCCCCAGAAATAACTGTGATAAATGATATAATTCTTTTTATTTGGCTTAAGCTCAGTGAAAAATATGCCGAGACACTAAGCATAAGTCTTATTATGTTTGGGAAAATCCTGTTGTTCCTGTTCCAGTTCTGGAATCACAT
>NW_024677410.1:0-355 GCF_008729295.1 Plectropomus leopardus | reverse complement strand
AGGAGCTGAGTGAATCCGACTGGTTTTAAAGTCACACTGTAAGAAAGACCACAGTTTTTACTATATTGTCACCAAAGATGCTGTGTGACCAGCAAACGCCGTAGACGCCACGGCGAGCTAAAGGGAAACGTTTGGGAGGCTGTCTGCACTCTGCCAGCTGCTGTCCTCACTCCAGCTGTGAGCTTTCTCTGCCATCAGGAGCAATGTTACATCTTGAGTTTGGCACTTTGACAAAGTTTCAAACAAGTTTGGATATTTTAAAAAGTATGAAAGATATCTGAAATCTGAAAGATAACTTTTAATACTGACATGATGAGGAATATATTGGAGCTGAATGAATTTTCTGAGTGAATGT
>NW_024677409.1:0-261 GCF_008729295.1 Plectropomus leopardus | reverse complement strand
GTACGCTGAACAGATTCGGGTATGCTTGAACGGACTCGGGTACACTCGGGTACGCTTGAACAGACTCGGGTACACTCGGGTACATTTGAACAGACTCGGGTACACTCGGGTACATTTGAACAGACTTGGGTACGCTTGAACAGACTTGGGTACACTCGGGTACGCTTGAACAGACTTGGGTACACTCGGGTACGCTTGAACAGACTCGGGTACACTCAGGTATGCTTGAACAGACTTGGGTACACTCGGGTACGCTGAACA
>NW_024677408.1:0-614 GCF_008729295.1 Plectropomus leopardus | reverse complement strand
CTTGACGTGTCGTCCATTCATGCAGCGACGCCGCTCGGAGTGATCACTGTCCCGGGGGACAGCGACCTGGAGACGTGCCGCCTGCTCATCGAGCGTCTGCACGACAACCTGGACCAGGTACGTTCACTGGGAGTCGGGTCTGGACTGCGGCCGGCCGGTCGGTCTGTAGCTGATCTCGTGCAGAATGTGTCTCACCGTCTTGCTGGAAGAAGCAGGGACGTCCCTGAAAAAGACGTCATCTGGATGGCAGCATATGTTGCTCCAAAACCTGTATGGACCTTGTTGGGGTTCAAGCTGCCTTCACAGGTGTGCAGTTACCCATGATGCCGTGGGCACTGACACCCCTCCATACCATCGCAGATGCTCTGAACTTTGAGCTGGTAACAGTCTGGACGGTCCTTTTCCTCTTAAGCTCTGAGGACATGACGTCCATGATGACGTGGAAAAAACTTGAAGGAAATTACCTGAAAAAGTGCTTAAATCTTTTTTTTTCTAACAAAAATTTAATTATGTAATTCTGATAATTCTAAATATAGTTTTTTTCCTAGCTTTTCTCTTTTTCCACTCGACATTTTTGCCTTGCTTTAAAAAGATAATTTGCCTGAAAATTAGTC
>NW_024677407.1:0-1665 GCF_008729295.1 Plectropomus leopardus | reverse complement strand
TGCTTATAGGTTTGAGCTTTTACTCAAGTAAGATTTTTGAAAGGCTTGTATTGTAATAGAGTATTTTACATACTTACTTAAACTAAACACTTAAACCACAAAATGTTCAAATATCATTGGTGTTACTTTTAATGCTGTTTAAATAAAAATATATTTACGTCAAAGATAAGAAAAAGTAACTTTTTAATCGATCATTTTTCAAATTATACAGCACATTGTAAAGACATAATTAGTTTTAAAATACTGAAAATTAAACCATAAATGAAACATCCTTCAGTTCTCTCCTTGTTTCCTTTCCTTCCTTCTTATTGGCCAATCAGAGGCTCTCCTGCTCTCAGCCAATAGGAGCAGAGGAGCAGCTGTTCTCTGCTCCTATTGGTTACAGCAGAAAAAAAGCCAGAAGCCGGATGAGTGTGTTTGTGTTTGTGTGTGTGTGTGTGTGGTCTCAAACTTTTTGGTCACGGCTCACACACTCTCTGCAAACACGCGCGATGCATCATCCGGTCTCCTGATCGATTATCAAGAAATCAAAGATCATTGTCAGCACTGTGTGAGGATGCGGGTTTCTCTGTGGTGCGTTTGGATTTTAACTCTTCACACCGCGGCTCAGCATCCTCCGGAGCGGGAGGACGGAGGCGTGCAGCCCGGGGGCGGGAGGAGGCAGAGCCCCGGGAGACCGACAGCCCCGCGGCCGGCGGCGGTGAGAGGAGCCGGGGAGAGGACCGGCGGCAGGAGGGCCCCTCTGACCGGGTGAGCTGCTGGTTCACACATTTTAATAATGTTATTTTTTGATAAATTATCCAAAATGTCCAGAACAAACTCATGCAAAGATTAGAGAATTATCTGACTGCAGTTTTTAGAGTTAGGGACTGTTCGTTATTTATGAGAGGAGAGGGGGCGGTGCAAAAAGGAGGAGGCATGTCAAGCACTGGGGGATGTTTTTTATTTTATTTTTTAAAATGTTTTCTTCTAAGATAGGATATACAACTTTCAATGGCTGTATTTTGTGTTTATTTACTGACTTTAACCCTTTGGGCCGCTTTAATATCACACTCATATCGCTCTGCACAGAAATGCTTTTTACAATCAAGCTTTAAAATATTATACATCAATATGATTATATGAGTTATTTTTTTAAGCTACACCAGTCCAAATCATGAATATCAAATATTCCTTAATTTTCAGAATTGTAACTTTCTAAATGTCATGTTTTTGTCATGTTGACACCATATTAAATTTAAAGTAGATTTTTTATTTTATTTTTTAAAAATTAGATTTAATTTATTTAGATTATCACAGCCTGGGATATGTCAGTGATTAGCAGCAACACTGATTTTTATTATTTTTATAATTATTATTATTTTGTGCATTGTCAAATACTCACACAGCTCTGCACATAAAATGCCCCTTTGAAATCAGACTATAAAAACTATTTTTAATTGATATGATTGTCTATTTTAGTAAGCATCACTCCTAATCATAAACGACAAATTCATTGATTTTCAGAAATTAAACTCTTTAAATGCCAGGTTTGTGACAGGTCACCTAGTGGAAATAGCATGTATTTCCTCCATATGCCAAATATGGTCAAAATGACCTCATCAGGTGGAATATAGTCAAAATGACAAATTCAGAGTCAAAAGCCCAGAATGACACCCAGAAATA
>NW_024677406.1:0-284 GCF_008729295.1 Plectropomus leopardus | reverse complement strand
ATAAACTACTGTTTAAATTTAACAGTCCAACAATCTGTGAAATCAATTTTCTTTCTCTCTGAGAAGAGCTTTTATGTTTTCCTTTAACTTAAGGAGACTATGGAGAAATGGGATATAGTCATTTTGCACGATACATATGATATTTAGAGTAGGAAGATGGTGACCCGTATTGATAAACTTTTCACAACACACAACACATCCACTGGACCATAAAACACCATCTGATCATAATCAAATTGAATGAATGCAGTATTGATGGGCAGTGGCACAATCATCACTAAAAG
>NW_024677405.1:0-603 GCF_008729295.1 Plectropomus leopardus | reverse complement strand
TACCAAAATTCAAAGAGAGTCCCAGGGATGATGTTTTTCTGTAGCCCGACACAGAAGTTAGGGTTGCCCTGATTCCTTCATCAAACACCCTTTGGGATTTTTTTTTTTATTGTATTTGGATACTTGCCCAAAATAAGCTCTGTGGCAAACAAAACGTTAATATTTTTGTTCTGCAAGATAATCTTCACAAATAAACACCACTTTGAGGATTTTTGAATCCTAAATGTAATCACCAGAAATAAAAACCCAACAATAGGCTATAAACAAACTACATCACGGACAATATGACGGCCAGGTTGTAACAAACAATCTCATATTACAGTTAAACAGCAGGCTAAAATAGATTTCCGAGGACAGTTTAAGCAAGAAAAAGGCATTATAGTAAAAAAAAAAAATTTTTTAAATATCCGGGAGAGCTTCGACCATGTCCCGGGGGAGGCCGGGGACATTGAGTCCGAGTGGGCCGTGTTCCGTGCCTCCATTGCTGAGGCGGCCGACTGGTGCTGTGGCCGTAAGGTAGTCGGTGCCTGTCGGGGCAGCAACACCCGAACCCGCTCGTGGACACCGGCGATAAGGGGTGCCGTCAAGTTGAAGAAGGAGTCC
>NW_024677404.1:0-243 GCF_008729295.1 Plectropomus leopardus | reverse complement strand
AGCTGCAGATTGCTGGCAGAGGCTGTAGGTGGAGGTTTGGCAGCAGCGGTCTGCCAGAATCTGCAGGTGGAGGCGGCTACAGATTGCTGGCAGAGGCTGTTGGAGGAGGTATGAAGACGGCACTATTTAAAAAATGAAGGTGGCTGTCAGAGGCTCTTTGTTTCGGGTGGAGCAGGACACTTTACAGGTGGTAGACGGAGGTTTGGTGGCAGCGGTCTGCCAGAATCTGCAGGTGGAGGCGGT
>NW_024677403.1:0-931 GCF_008729295.1 Plectropomus leopardus | reverse complement strand
AAAACGGCGAAAGTAAAGTATGGTGTTATGGGCACTAGTGTTGTTTTTGGCCATTTTGTGTATGAGGCTTGATGCAGTCTAATTATTCAGGCAGCGTGTCTGGCGATGATGATGTCATTGGAGGTTCGCCATGTCATCAAGGATTCCTTCCTTCTGTACCATGGGATGTTCCTTTGCCTGTGGCCCATTTCCCCTCCTTCTGCTGCACGCCTTCCTACCAACCAATCGTGTTTTTCTGTTGTCTATTTAAGCCTGCTGTACCTTTGCCAGTGGGCGGCTGTGCTTACCCATAAACAGATCGCCTCGGTATTGTGCTGGCGTGATTGATGTATTTGTGACTGTAAACTCGGGTCTTCATGTTAACTCGTGTACAAGGGAGCTGGGCTATGGTTTAGCTGTTGCTGTGTTTCATGTTTAACACATGTTGTCATCGCACCACACATCAGATAATTATTTGTCTAATACACTAGGCTGTAAGGGTGGTTGTACTATTTGTGTTTTGGGAAACAGCCAAAGTTGTACTAAACTGTGGGGTAGGTTTGGTAGGTATAAGGTGTTTTATTTTGTTCATTGATTTGATTTGTCTCCCTTTGTTTGTTTGTTTGGTTGTGTACTGCTCGCATGATGCTGGTCCAGTTCTTTCATTCATACTTGTATTAAACAATAAACAACTTCCCCGCCTGTTCAAAACCACTGTGCTGTGTTGCTTCCCTCTGTCATTAAATTGAACATCTGTGGGTGGAACATATGGCGAAAAAAGTCAAATTTTGACCCCTCCTAAAAATGGCTGAAAACAACTTAGAATAACTTGTAGAGATGCTTTACAGTACTCAAAGTGGGAATAAAGGTCAAAAAAAGGCCCAAAACCTGAAAAATTTAGCACATCCAAAAAATGGCCAACAAGGCAATAGTATAGTATGGCGAAAAAAGT
>NW_024677402.1:0-413 GCF_008729295.1 Plectropomus leopardus | reverse complement strand
TACTCCTCCCTGGACAGACCCAACACCTCAGTCTGCGTCCTGTTCTTAAACTTCTCCAGTGCCTTTAATACCATCCAGCCCAGACTGTTGAAGGCCAAACCGGAGGACATGCAGGACGCTCCCCTGGTCAGATGGATCGGTGACAACCTGACAGGCAGACCGCAGTTTGTGAAACTGCAGAGCTGCGTGTCTGAGCGACTGACCAGCAACGTCTGGGTCCCCCAGGGAACGTTGCTGTCCCCCTTCCTCTTCACCACCTACACTGCTGACTTCAAGTACTGCACAGAGTCGTGTCATCTCCAGAAGTTTTCAGATGACACGGCCATCGTGAGCAGTGTAGAGAATGGACGGGAGGACGAGTACAGGGACCTGTAATGTCTACGGGTTTGTAGGGAGCAAAACGAGCTTTAGAG
>NW_024677401.1:0-378 GCF_008729295.1 Plectropomus leopardus | reverse complement strand
CAGCACAACCATGACCACCATACAGACGCAGCCAAAGGCAGGATCACAGCATCAGCACAACCATGACCACCATACAGACGCAGCCAAAGGCAGGATCACAGCATCAGCACAACCATGACCACGATACAGATGCAGCCAAAGGCAGGATCACAGCATCAGCACAAACATAACCATGATACAGACGCAGCCAAAGGCAGGATCGCAGCATCAGCACAACCATCACCACAATCAAGGCGCAGCCATGATCCGGAAAATCTACGAAACAATGGAGCACAAATGCTCAGCAGCACGCTCAGACACAGAAGGAGAGCAGACGGTACCTCCGTGTATCGTAAAGTCCTCCACAGGGACAGAGGCGGCAATGTTTCCAATGTGGCC
>NW_024677400.1:0-501 GCF_008729295.1 Plectropomus leopardus | reverse complement strand
ATTTAATTGGGTGGTGAGTAAACTGGGGATGGTTGTTTGTACACTAGCTGTAAATTAATTTGGGAATTTGTTGAAAGAGTTAAAAGAAAAAAGTGCGAAAGCAACACATAAGTTTTACTTCTGCCTACTCCTTTTCGGACACTGTTCTTTTTTTGTTTATGATATGTTTTAATTTTTGGTTTGGAATAAAGTCATTCATTCTTTTATTTTATTTTTATGTTTTAGTTTATTTGTGATTTTTAAGATAAGCTTTTCCTGAAAATATCTGCACGACATCTCCCGTCTGTTTGATTCAACAGATTAACACAGTTTGAAAAAAAAATCAGAGTGGAAAAACACCTGGTGCCCGTCATATAATGTGCAGCTGAGCATAATGTACATTTCCAGCGTTTTGACTGAATAACTTCTACAAAAATAATCAGGCTATTTTCACACTTTGTTTCTCTGAAATACTCATCTGAAGTTCTCTGTTTCTCTGTGGAGGATTATTTTATTTCGTGT
>NW_024677399.1:0-281 GCF_008729295.1 Plectropomus leopardus | reverse complement strand
AGCAGTGCCTTCATCAGATTGACTATTATATAGAAAATTTCCCAAAGCTGTGCCCCACAGAAAACCTGCAAAATCTGACCGTACTTTAAGCATAATAAGTTCAACATACTAAATGTTATTCTTGCCATATCACATATATTAAGTGTGATAAGACACAGTGAGGTTTTGTCAGAAACAACAGGAGCATTCATCTTTTCTGTTGCTTTAGTGTGTTTTTGTCTTTAGAGGGAACTCCTGTAACAGTGAGGCACTGCTGGGATTTGAACCCAGGATCTCCTGTT
>NW_024677398.1:0-551 GCF_008729295.1 Plectropomus leopardus | reverse complement strand
TCAGTATCTGGTGTGACCCCCGTTTGTCTCACGCAGTTCTCACAGCTGCTCCGTACAGAGCTGATCGGGGTGTTGATTGTGGCCTGAGGAGCGCTGGTCCTCCTCGGTGGATGTGCCAGGTTGTTAGATATCGGCAGGAAGTGTAACACGCTGTCCGCCATCCGCCCCGAACAGTGAAACCGGGATTCATCCGTGAACAGAACCCCTCTACAGCGTGCAGGACGCCAGCGAATGTGAGCATTTGCCCACTGAGGTCGGTTAAGACGATGAACTACGGTCAGGTCGAGACCCCGATGAGGACGACAAAAATGTGTCTTTTGTGTAAACAGAAAATGTTTCAGATCTTTGAGTTCAGCTCATGAAAAACGGGAGCAAAAACAAAAGTGTTGCGTTTTTGTTCAGTATATTTAAAAAATAGAAATATTAAATAGAAACACCAGAATAGTAAACAATTAGTACTATGTGAATATTGAAATATTTAAAAAATAAAGTCAGGTTTATCTCATCTCTAACCCACAGAACTCGGGTTTATCTAATCTCTAACCCACAGA
>NW_024677397.1:0-271 GCF_008729295.1 Plectropomus leopardus | reverse complement strand
ACTTGAGCATTCTTGGACACACCCTGTCTGGCCCTGCTGCCTTCGTGGGGCGGAGTCTCCTCAGCTCTCTACTGACCTGCTCTGCAGTGATGGTGGTGGGAGGGGGGGGCATTGTCTACTGAGGATGCAGCTGATGGTGTTGAAGAGGTGTGAAAGTGGGTGCCAAGAGCAGTAAGTGGAGGGTGTGTGTTGGGGAAAGCCTTTGCATCCAGCGGAGGAGGAGAAGAATCAAACCTGTTGTAGAAGTGGTTGAACTGGTTTGCTCTCACCC
>NW_024677396.1:0-1607 GCF_008729295.1 Plectropomus leopardus | reverse complement strand
TCACTGCACCGCCCGTCACACTCTGCTTATTTACATCTGTTAAATGTGCCTATTTCTGCTTTAGTCTGTGCGCAACATGTGTGGGACACTCTCATAAACAGTAAACATTGTGTGTGTCTGTGTGTGTGTGTGTGCACCGAGCATCCATCTGTCAGCCTGACGTGACACAGCGCCCCAGTCAGCAGTCGTGTCCCCTTCACACGTCATTGGCTGTCGCCGTGAGACCAGGACTTATTCAGCCAATTAGCTCAGAGCGAGATAGCAGTGCAGGGGCCTGCTGTGTAAGCTGTTGCCCCGTCTCAAAATGTCAGCAGTCGCAATCAATGTCTGCAATACAGGGAGTGGAAGGTGAGGAGGAAACATGCATCATGTCACCGAACTGCAATACTGTATGTCATCATATCAGCAGCAGAGATCTCAGCAGCCGTAGGGACTCAGAAATCACATTGAGTTTGGCTATTAAGCATGGGACTGTTGCTAAGCACTTCACAAAGAAACACAAATAAAACAAATTAAAAAAAGTAAACAGACAGGACAAATAGGTCAGAATGCATTGCAGTAAGGACTATGTAAAAAAACTTAAATCAAGTCTAGGGAAAGTTTTAATATCTTTTTGGCTCTCTCCACCTCACCCTTCTGTTTGCTACACAGTCATATTCTCACACAAGGTTGTAAAAAGAGCATTCTGGGAAATATCAAAAGCTGGCACTGAACCAGACAGTTTCTGATTTTAATCGCAGTTTTGCATTTCTTGACACTGAATTATCCAGGCAACAGTTTTGTGCTTGTGCCTTTGTTTTGACATTTGTCAGTTCACAAACCTGCAATGGAAAGACTTTTTTAGTTTTTCTAGGTCACATGATGCTATGGCTATGTGCTTGTCAGTAGGAACTGACTCCCACATGATGCAGCAGGAACTACAAGAGCTGTTATTGCAACACATAACTCTTCAAAAGTTGAGTGGAAGTTTTGAATCCACAAATCCTCTGTGAAATCGTGGACTATCACCTCCCAGAAATCCCTCATACGTGGCCACTCCCACACATAAGGGGCTCCCCTTTCCATCATCACTCGCATAACACGCCTATGTGGCCTTGGAGTGGAAATAATGACGGCTAGTGTGGTGGTTGCAATAGAAATAAAGCTGCTAATGTGTTGAACATCCATCGCCATGCTTCTTGGAATGTTTTCGCCAGAGGAGAAGTCACATAACATCACTCGGTGGAATCTCGCAATTGTGTTTTATTGACATTTAAAAAAAAGTTGTTCAAATCTGTAATGGAAACCTGCCGACTGATTCACTAAATCACAACCAGTTTTTGGTTTCTTGGTCATAAACATTGATCTGAAGCTGGTGTCTCTTCATCCACCACCCACAGAGTCAGTTCATATACTGTATCACTCATCAAATGTTGACACGGTTCACATAAAATGTACAAATGTAACATATTTGTGGTTTGCAAAATTTTACAAAACCAAAATTTTTCCTCCTGCGACTGGGTTGTGTGAAACATATATTAACTACTGCTATGTCTCCCAAAACTGAAAGACCAAACTTGCAAGTTTGGGGCATTTAAAAGACAGTTCCTTTTCAATGTAAGCACAAG
>NW_024677395.1:0-324 GCF_008729295.1 Plectropomus leopardus | reverse complement strand
TTTTTCCGCTGTCCTCACCATCCTCTGCGGTGGCTTCCATTTGGAGGTGCGGCAAACTCCAGCCCAGACAGCAAACGGCTAGTGTGGATGATCTCTGTACTGCCTCTGTAAAAGACATAATATACAAAGTAGAAATAAAGACCAAAAAAGGCCAAGAACCTCATAATTTAGCATGTCAAAAAAATGACAAAAAAGGCAATAGTATACTATGGCGAAAAAAGTCAACATTTCACCACTCCTAAAAATGGCTGAAAATAACCTAGAAATGTGTCATAGTATACAAAGTGGGAATAAAGACCAAAAATGGCCAAAAACCTCATAATT
>NW_024677394.1:0-520 GCF_008729295.1 Plectropomus leopardus | reverse complement strand
AAGACGAACAGGCGTCACTGCGGATGTTTTGCTACCTCTGCAAAAAAACAGGTCCCCACGTGGTCAAAACGGGGCGCACATGTTTGACGTCATTGACAAAGTGTTAAATTTATCCCGAGTCCGGACTGTCAGGCAAACTCAAATTTGGTTTGTCAAAGTCACAATAACAGTGTGGTTTATTGCAAAGTAGTTTTTCACACAACATAACATAACATAACATTAACATAACATAACATAAACATTAAAATTAAAATAACATAACATAACATAACATTAACATCACATAAACATTAACATTAACATTAAAATAACATAACATGACATAACATAACATAATATAACATAACAACATAACATAACATAACATAAACATTAAAATTAAAATAACATAACATAACAACATAACATAACATAACATAACATAACATAACATAATATAACATAACAACATAACATAACATAACATAACATTGACATAACATAAACATTAAAATTAAAATAACATAACATAACAACATAA
>NW_024677393.1:0-357 GCF_008729295.1 Plectropomus leopardus | reverse complement strand
GAGTCGTGTGTCATCTGCAGCTAAAATGCAGAGAGTCAGATGTTAAAGAACTCATTTTCCTCTTTGAAGTGAAGCAGCTACAAACTTGGCAACCTACTTTTTCGGTCCTGCAGGAGAGACGTCTTTACTGCGGGAAAGCTCATTTCCCTCCCTGTAAGGCCTTTTCCTCCAAACAGTCCCGGGGCCGAGGGAGCCCCAGACACTAAACTCAGTAAACCTCCTCAGGCAGGAAGAGCTCCTCTGGTTTCTACATGACGTCACACGATTCGAGAGTAGTGAAATGACACCGACACAGATTAGAAATTGACGGCATAAAGCAGCACACCGCGATGTAAACCGTGCTGAGGTGGAAAGAAA
>NW_024677392.1:0-497 GCF_008729295.1 Plectropomus leopardus | reverse complement strand
AACTAGAATACACAAGTGAAGGAAGAAGCACTATCTAAAAATCCAACCCGGCTACCATAGTTCTTTATGTATGTGTGTTTTTACCTCAATGACTTTGCGAGCCTCACGGTAACGGCCTGTCTGCAGGAATGCGAAGAACAGATCATACAACATGGTCATCTCTCCTCGCTCCCGGCTCGTAACGTCCATGGCTGAGGAGAAAGACGGAGAAGCAGACAGACAGAGAGACAGACGGGGTTAACAGAGCAGAGAAAGGATGCGAATAAAAATGCGTGCAAGGTGAACAAACCCACTGCACACTTCATCTTTTCGTTCTGATTCCATTATTTGGCACAATGTCCCAGGCACAAAGCAGCCGTATCAAGTCTGCTCTCAAACAAACACACGCAGGTCCCGAATGAAAGCCTAAGCTCTCATGGTAAACTTGCTAAAGCGCTCGGCTCAGCGTTACGTACTATCTCTGTCCAGCAGCTTCAGGACAGGTACCACGCACGCAC
>NW_024677391.1:0-593 GCF_008729295.1 Plectropomus leopardus | reverse complement strand
ACTGGTCTGACACTGGTCTGACACTGGTCTGATACTGGTCTGACACTGGTCTGACACTGGTCTGATACTGGTCTGATACTGGTCTGACACTGGTCTGACACTGGTCTGACACTGGTCTGACACTGGTCTGACACTGGTCTCATACTGGTCTGGTGAGTAACAGTGTATAAGCTCTACTCAGGCTTCTGTCGAATAGAAAGTACGGAGCGGTGGTGTCTCAGGCTCCTCGCTGCCTGTGATGTGAGACGGACAGACTTCCTGTCAGGAGACAGAAACTCTGACTGTAACACAACATGAATAAATGATGCTGCAGCCTGCAGGAAGATAAAGTTTGGAGGTTTTTCACTAAACTTTTCTCTCTGGGAGAAAACACACACACTCTCTCCTCTTCTTCTTCTCTTCGTCTTCTTCTTCTTCTTCTTCTTCTTGAGTTTGGTGTTGAATCGATCGGGCGGCTCGGCTGATGAAGCTTCATGTTTCATCAAACTGCTGAACACAAATAATGAGAGCAGTTTTTACTTCACAGCGTCTCAGTGTGAAAGAAACACGGCCGCATTAAAAATACAACAAAGGACAAACTCTGCATCCTGGGG
>NW_024677390.1:0-365 GCF_008729295.1 Plectropomus leopardus | reverse complement strand
GTATTTAATTATTTGGCAGAGTATATTTATACAAAGTTGTGAAATCAGACTTCATTTGTTGTGCTGGATCGTACTTATATTGTGTGTTTAGTGTGCTCTATTGTACAGTCTACTGTTAATCTAATAAGTCAGACAAAAGCTGTGGTAGACTTCACACTGATTCCATTTTTACACTCCATTTACCAGAGGGACCATCAAGTGTTTGCTGTGAAAGTTATCTTTAAATTTATACTGATGGGGCCCACGGATCCACAGACTAGAAAACTGAATTTGCTTTCTATTCCTGAACATGAAATTGTAAAGCTCATTCGATTGTCTGAGGGGATTTCTGTTTATACAACAGAAGTGATTGCTGTATGGGCGCT
>NW_024677389.1:0-479 GCF_008729295.1 Plectropomus leopardus | reverse complement strand
GGAACACTTTAATAGCTAAAACACAACCAATAATCTTTGATCCAACTTGTCTTCAGTGGTATTAAGAGTGTCTACAGCAAAACAAAGTAGAAAGTAATGCATTTTAACAGACAAAAAGAAAAACCTTTTAAACGTCTGCTTTGGTCAGATACTGAATCCATGACACTAATCACAGTCGTCCACTTTGACTCTGTGCTGATTGTAAAGATCGTCTTGCTGTCTGTTGAAGATGCCTGCAAAGCTGCAAAACTGTAAGTGCAACTGGTTTGCAGAGGCATACAGCCACAAAGTGGAAGTCCTAGATTGTCGTATTTTGTATCTACTGGACATTAGACCGTCTCCCAACAATGTGTGGAGATCCCAAAGGACCCATTTTTAAACCTCTGTCGTTAAAATGTTACATTTTACCATTTAATAAAGCAATTACAAAAGGTTTCATATCACATGCATGCAGATGATATGCAAATATGTATAGCTGT
>NW_024677388.1:0-593 GCF_008729295.1 Plectropomus leopardus | reverse complement strand
GTTTTATTTTCTGATCTGTAGTTCTTCTCTTTTCTCTGTTTGATTTGGTTCTCTGTTCTCATGTTTTTTTCTTATTTTGTTCCTCTTCAGCTCTCCTACATTCTCTTCTGTTGTCTTTTGTTCTCTTGTGTTTTTTCTGTTCTTTTTTGTTTTCATTTGTTCCGTTTTGTGTTCTCTCATGTTCTGTTTGGTTCTGGCCTCTTTTGTCCTCTGGCTCCGCGGCTCCTCGGCAGGAGTCATCCCTCCGTCTATTTCCATCCTCTGACTCACTTTGACTTCCTGGTGGAACGTCTGTGTGTCCAGCAAAAGAACAACAGAAGAGTGACGGTTCTCTGTATTTCTCTCCTGTTCCTCCTGTGTTTCAGATCTGTGTGAGAGGTTCTGTCGGCTGAGAGGAAACCTGCTGTTCGTCCTGAAGAAACAGGTGAAAATCAGGGAGAACACTTTCTTTGTGTTCTTTAAACTGGACGTAACAGACACGCAAAGTTTTAACTTAAATTTGTTGACCTTTTTTTTTTCCTTCCAAAAATTCTGGCTATTTTTTTAAAAGAAAAAAAATGGTGATTTTTTTTATTTTTAAAGAAACATGCCTT
>NW_024677386.1:0-406 GCF_008729295.1 Plectropomus leopardus | reverse complement strand
CCACTGTTACTGTGGACTGACTCATGCCTACTACCCACCACATAATAACATGTAATATTAAAAACGTTCTGCTGCTGCCCCCTGCAGCGGGCTGCCAGCAACAGGAAGTGAAAACACAAATACACACTGCAAAACTAACCCTTTAATCTGCAAATGTTCAGTGAGGTTATTTGATAAAATAACTACTAAATTGTTGATGTCACTTGTTTTCTTTTCAGAAACGAGAGGATGATTTGTCATTGTTGCTGCATGTTGTTTTTGTCTCACATAGCTTTTGTTTGTCTAGTCGGTTCTATTAAAACTACAAAAGAAATAACATGCATGCGGATTAGGAAGCGAGCTCCGCTTCATTCCAGACAGTAATGTGTTTAGTTACTATTAACAGATTTATTAAAATAGTATGTCA
>NW_024677385.1:0-1281 GCF_008729295.1 Plectropomus leopardus | reverse complement strand
CAGGGTGTTGAGGGGGTCCGGTTTGGTGACCTCAGGATTGGGTCTCTTGCAGATGATGTGGTCCTGTTGGTTTCATCAGGCCGTGACCTTCCGCTCTCACTGGATCGGTTCGCAGCCAAGTGTGAAGCGGCTGGGATTAGAATCAGCACCTTCAAATCCGAGGCCATGGTTCTCAGACGGAAAAGGGTGGCGTGCCCCCTCCGGATCGGGGACGAAGTCCTGCCCGAAGTGGAGGAGTTTAAGTTCCTCGGGGTCTTGTTCACGAGTGAGGGAAGGATGGAACGGGAGATCGACAGGCGGATCGGTGCAGCGTCTGCAGTAATGCGGACTCTGCACCGATCTGTTGTGGTGAAGAGGGAGCTGAGCCGAAAGGCAAAGCTCTCGATTTACCGGTCGATCTTCGTTCCTGCCCTCACCTATGGTCACGCGCTTTGGGTAGTGACCGAAAGAACAAGATCGCAGGTACAAGTGGCCGAAATGAGTTTCCTCCATAGGGTGGCTGGGCTCTCCCTTAGAGATAGGGTGAGAAGCTTGGTCATCCGGGTCCCCCGGGAAGAGCTGGATGAAGTGGCCGGAGAGAGGGAAGTCTGGGCTTCCCTGCTTAGGCTGCTGCACCCGCGACCCGACCCCGGATAAGTGTAAGAAAATGGATGGATGGATGGCCTTACTATAGCCTTGCTTTGTCTGTCATTTTTTCAACATGCTATATTATGGGTTTTCTGGCCATTTTTGCATCATTTTTTGCCACGGCGTGTTTACGCATGCTATTTTATGTGGTTTAGAGTGGTTTTTAGCATTTTTTTGGTAAGAACATATTTTGACATTTTTGCCTTACTATAACCTTGCTTTTTTGGTCAGTTTTTCAACATGCAGTGGTAAAGAATGTTTCAAAAACGGACAAAAAACCCAAAATATAGCATGTTGAAAAAGGCAAAAATGTCAAAATATGTCATTACCAAAAAAATGCTAAAAACCACTCCAAACCACATAGAATAGCATGCATAAACACGCTGTGGCAAAGAATGATGCAAAAACGGACAAAAAACCCATAATATAGCATGTTGAAAAAATGACCGAAAAAGCAAGGCTATAGTAAGGCAGAAATGTCAAAATATGTCATTTCCAAAAAAATGCTAAAAACCACTCTGAACCACATAAAATAGCATGCGTAAACACGCCGTGGCAAAGAATGATGCAAAAACGGACAAAAAAAGCCATAATATAGCATGTTGAAAAAATTACCGAAAAAGCAAGGCTATAGTAAGGCAAAAATGTCAAAAT
>NW_024677384.1:0-615 GCF_008729295.1 Plectropomus leopardus | reverse complement strand
TCCAGTGAAAACAGAATATGGACAATTCATTCATTTATTATCCAAATAAATATTGAGCCAATCGGCACAGCTCACAGTTGTACATACAAGCTCAACATGAAATGTGATTTTAACTACTTACTCTAATATTCTACCTTTTTTTAAATCGACGATTGTCTATGCGTGGTAAATATTACTCTGGTTACAGGCCTAAGCATAAAATGTGAAACCAGCCACTGAAGTGTGTTTGCTGTGTCAAAACTGGCTACAGCATTTCAATTTTGCAACTATCCTCTTTTGTTTCCAAAGTTAAAATAGGTTTTCAGGAAACCACTGGACAGTGGTCAGTAGGGGTGTGAATCTCTCAGTATCTCACGATTCAATTCAGGACCAATTCCCAATTCAAACTACAGGAGGTGTAATTTCAGGATCTCCTCCAGTCTGTTTTGCCAGTGGCATTTTGTGTTATGAAAGCAAAGTGTGTGTGGAATTATGGAGGTTTTATTATGTACAAGCTTTTTTGTTGTAGAAAACCCAAGTGTTGGGAATCAGAAAGTGAAAAAATAAACATTGTAATTATTATAGTTCAAAAAAATGGACACACTTTTCCAAAAAAAAGTCCCATTGTTTTTTTGC
>NW_024677383.1:0-436 GCF_008729295.1 Plectropomus leopardus | reverse complement strand
GGGTTAAACAGCAGAAATGAAAACAAGACTGAAACGAGTATGAAATATGAGAATAGAAGTTACAGTTCAGAGCGAGAAATTGATAATGAGTTATATTAAAACATATCTTTTGTATCTCTGCACAGATTCTTCACACTTCATACTGTGATTTTTTGCACATTTCTGCACAAACTGTACAGCTCGCTCATAAAAAAAGCTGTTAGATTGTACATATTTACATATGTTTTTAAGTTTTTATTGGTAATTTTGTATTTATGCTTCTTCACTTTTGCAGTAATTTCTATGTTCATCTTTATGATTCTCTGTGCAAACCTGATTCTGATTCTTTTGATGTCTGACGTGACATAAATAAGGCAAATTTTACATGACAGGACTTCATGCTTAATCTTAATATCTCCCCAAATCTGATCTCTGACGAGACTGTTCACGTTTGTTA
>NW_024677382.1:0-747 GCF_008729295.1 Plectropomus leopardus | reverse complement strand
TTGAGGACCAACAGTGTCTGTTTCTGTGTCCAGTTCCATTTTAATCCCGCGCAGTCTGTGCTGGTGGTGGAGGGAGAGGATCTGGACAGTATCAACACAGCCATGACCAAGGTCTCCTACATTAACTCTCGCCAGTTCCCTACGCCAGGCCTCCGACGGCTACACATCACCACCTCAGTACAGTAAGTGCACATATACTTTCATTTTAACTTACACTTCAACATCTATAGTAGCTTTGCATGCACTAAGTATCACATGTTCAAATTCCCTGCAGTTTACTTGTACGTCAACACTTTAGCTCGCTGCTCGCTGACCACATTTGTGTTTGTGTCGGTACACCTAAAGACATCATTGTGAGCAGAATCCAACATGTCTACTTTCATAGGGCAAAAAGATCGATTGTCACACAGCACTTTGTCCAAGTTATAGAGCATTTACATGCTGTCACCAAAACAACCACCAGGCCCATTGCATTGTTGATGCAGTTCTTGTTGTGATGCATCAGGACACATTGCACTACAAAAGAAATGTGTTCAAAAGTGTCCAGGACACCTCAGCAATTGGTTTGAGTGATCGGATCACAGTGCATCTTGGTGGTCGTATATATACTTGTATTTAATGCTGTCCATTTGTGATCATCATCCCACATGCATGTTTGTACCAGGTGTACAAGCTCACTGTGAAGTGCAGATCTGATGCTTCATATCGTGTGTGTGTGTGTGTGTGTGTGCGTGTGTGTGTGTGTGT
>NW_024677381.1:0-425 GCF_008729295.1 Plectropomus leopardus | reverse complement strand
AGCTAATGGATACGCGGCAGCCACCGGGTTTAATGAGCGCGCGTGAAGTTACTTAAACCAGCGACCGCTTCGGCGACAGTTTAGTTATCGGCAGGTGACTCTCAATCTGGTTTTCTTCCGTTCACTTTCATTTAATTCGCTTTTGTCAAGTCAACACTGGTATACAGCTCCATGTTTGTCTGCGTGACGTCACACACAAACGTGCTCCCCACGTGAGCAGGTGAACGGCACGTCCTGCGTCTGGCTGCACGCACATGCGCATGCGTAAAACTCACGGTTATCAGGATTTTTTACTGAAATGTATTGAACATTAATATAGAACAGTCAGAAAGGAACATCGTGGCTATTTTCATATTAATCACATAAACATACATATTAATATTTTTAACCTGCACACTACTTTATGCATTGCGTTGCAGCATAAG
>NW_024677380.1:0-271 GCF_008729295.1 Plectropomus leopardus | reverse complement strand
TAAAAGAGAACTGCGATATTCTCTTGCTATAGGTCGGAACCGACAGATAAATCTTGATGAAGCTTTGCAGGAAGAGAAGAAAGACAAGCTACTCACCAAGGGAGCTCAAGAAGGCTCGCCTTCGCTACTCTTCTCCCCCGTCCGACTAGACCCTCTTTTGGCCAACAGTGCCCCACCTGATTCGCCTAAAGTGGCTCCTCCCATGTCAGGAGTAACTCCGCCTCCACAATCTTACTTGCCTCCAAACTGGCAAACCTCTTTGAGTCTTTCT
>NW_024677379.1:0-506 GCF_008729295.1 Plectropomus leopardus | reverse complement strand
TTCTTCAACCTGCTCAAGCAGTGCACCTGCACCTTGATACAGATCAAAGTCCAGCACAATACCATCTGCTGTAGCACAAACAAAGTTCTTTATGCCAACTGGGTTTGGCTTCATTGGCAGATACTGTCTACATGGACAGGCTCCTGTGAAAGGTATCATCTGCTCATCTATTGATACGCATTCAGGTCGAGTCTGAGACCTGCAGCCTTGCAGAATCCGATCCAGAAAAGGCCTCACCTTCCAGAATTTGTCACTCCTCCTCAGGTCTTCTGGCACATCATCATCAATTAGCACTTTTAATGATTTCCTCAGTCTGAAGAATCTGTCGCGCGTGAATCTATCAGTGATGGCAGTGAATCTCAAGGCTTTGGACCAGTACATCCTGATTTTTGGGTATCGGACACAGGACATCAAAATACAGGCACCAAAAAAATGGTAAATCTCATCTACTGATGTGTTGAGTGGGTCCCCACTCCTGGCTAGTGACATAGCATTAGAGCAATCTG
>NW_024677378.1:0-674 GCF_008729295.1 Plectropomus leopardus | reverse complement strand
TTGAAGCAATGTCTGGCCAAGTGGATCTGATCACCTTTGCTCATGAGGACATGGGAGTTGATTCTTATTAAAGGTTTTTGGTGTATTCTACGAGGGGAATGGCCACTTTATGGGGCACACACCAAGATGATGTCTGCAAGCTGTAACAGTGGCTCATGCTCCAGGATGTTTCACTTTTTTTGATCACTAACTTGAAAAGATTCGAGTAAAGACTTAACTCTGCTCGCAGAAACCAGTGACGTGAAACTGAAACTTTGCTGACATACAACCAGCTGCAGTTGGTGTCGGACCCTGATGTTATGACCTAGCACCTGTTAGCTTACGGTAACAATGTTGTCTGTCTGTGTTTCAGATTTACCTTCAGGTGTCCAGAAAGTGATTATTGTCAAAGAGGAGCAGGAGGACCCAGAGCCCCCACACATTAAAGAGGAGCAGGAGGACCCAGAGCCCCCACATGTGAAAGAAAACCAGGAGGTCATGGGGCCCCCACACATTAAAGAGGACCAGGAGAACCGAGAGCCCACACACATTAAAGAGGAGCAGGAGGACCCAGAGCCCCCACACATTAAAGAGGGGCAGGAGGAGCTGTGGAGCAGTCAGGAGGGAGAGCAGCTTCAAGGTCTGGAGGAGGCTGATATCACCAAGTTCCCATTCACTCCTGTCCCTGTGAAGAG
>NW_024677377.1:0-803 GCF_008729295.1 Plectropomus leopardus | reverse complement strand
TGTCTGTGTGCATGTTTTAAGGTCTACTAATAACCTTTCTTCTCTGGAGTTTGAGTTCATTCAAATTCAAAGACATTGTTGTTTACACAAAAACATTTTCTTCCCTTTTACCTTAAAACTGTTGTTACTGAGTTTCTCAACAAGAGTTTTATCAAAACCGATACTGGGATTTAGTGAATGGATGAAAACAGCCCACGGTTTGTTCAGATTCAAAGGCAGCTCTTAGCATTGGCAGCCCCGAGTAGCAGCACCAGGTAACAGTCTGACATTTGCAAAGCACAAACAACACTTTCATGCTTACCAATCTGGCTGGTCTGTGATTGTTTATTCCAAAGCAAACCAAAGGGACTCGCTCAAAGGAAAAAGATCTGACACTGGCGAGTCCAGCTTTCAATTTTTGTTAAGAAGGCTGTTTTGTCTCTTTGTCACTTTCTTTGAGTCAACAGGTTTTCCCACCAGTGATCATAGCTGACATGTTGAGTGAATCTGCAGCTTTTTAATCAGTGTGAGCAGAAACTTGTCAATTTTCGAGATGTTACATGATGTGATACCTCATTGTTTGCTTGTAGTTAAGTAGCAGATGACAGAGTGACTTCTCGCAGGGCTGGTTGGTAAACTGCTGTAGTTGGTGAGATAACTGCTCACTGGATTTGAGTTTATTACTTCTCCTGAGGCACATTGTCTAAGTTAACAAAAATCTATGAACAAGTTTTTGTGATGGCCTGATAACTGTGAAATGGCACTGTAAACATTGCCTCGTTGACAGAGGCGAGTATCAGGCGTATTGCTGAAGGGCAATTTGT
>NW_024677376.1:0-682 GCF_008729295.1 Plectropomus leopardus | reverse complement strand
ATGCCAGCCACTTAAAGGTAGGTGAATAAATAAAAAAAATAGAGTATGTAGTGGGAACAGTCACCCCTTTCCCTCTTTTTCCATCATGAGACCCTCCCTGCACACCCGCTCACGAGTCCCAATGTCTCTCATCAGTCCTGCAGCATGTCCACCAGCCCATTTCCATCCATTCTTTGTGAGACTGTGTTTACGCCCTTTAGCTTTCCAGTCGTTTTGGACTTCTGCCTCTCTGTCTGACCCAGAAAAGTTTGCCTTTTTCAATCTGCCTGCCTGCTTTTGTCTGCTTTGCCCCGCAGACTCCCTCTGCCCTTAGACCCTCACATCGCCCAAGGAAAAAGTCCCCAAAATAACCCCTGTAACAGGGGGAAAGAATCGAAGAAACCCCAGGAAGAGCAGCAGAGGATGATGAGGGATCCCTCTTCCAGGGAGGACAGAGGAGCAAGTTGAATTACAGTAATGACAAAAAGGAAAAAGAAAGAGAGAGGGGAAGAAAGAGGGAGAGATGCACAGCAATAACGGTAACAAACGCATGTCATATTACAATGATGATAGTTGTACAATTACTAAATGCACTCTATGATAGCATGTGATGTTATGTGCAAATACTGTGTGTGTTGATAAATGTCCCATGCCTATATTGATAGTGGAGGCGTGACTCATAATAATGGCAGTAGAAGGTCAC
>NW_024677375.1:0-389 GCF_008729295.1 Plectropomus leopardus | reverse complement strand
GGAGGATGTCATTAATGTTTACGTCCTGCTCTGTCACAAGCACGAGTCTCTCGTCCATGAGTAGATGCATGTTTCCTTCTGCCAATGATACTAATGGCAGGTGTCGTTCAGTAGAAGAAAAAAGTTCCGACATAAAACTGCTCACACCAAATTCTGTGAATTATCTTGAGTAACCGGGTCATGATTTCACTGCTGAGTTTTTAGCAGCACAAGCCGAGTGCTATCTAGCGTCATTATATTGGGGAGAAGGCAGTCATTTGTATGGCTGATCTCTTCAAAACTCAGCAACTCAGCAACCAAAACGATCTGTACTGATAAATAGCACTATATGAGGTGAGGGGAAAAAAAAATCTGATTTTGGGGTGAACTCTCACTTTAAAACAATCTCG
>NW_024677374.1:0-1096 GCF_008729295.1 Plectropomus leopardus | reverse complement strand
GGCGAAATTATTGTGTTTTAGGCCGTTTTTACAGGTATTAATGCTATAGCGTGTCTCAGCACACTACTGTATGCTGTTTTGAAGTGTTTTCAATTTTTTTTGGGACATGTCAAATTTTGACATTTTTGCCATACTATAGCCTTGACATACTATAGTCTTGCTGTTTTGGTCATTTTTTTGACATGCCAAATTATGGTGTTTTTGACCATATTTGCACATTTAAATGTCATGGCGTGTGTCAGCCCGCCTTTTTTATGCTGTTTTGAGGTGTTTTCAGCTGTTTTTTGAGACATGTCAAATTTTGACATCTTTTCCACACTATAGCCTTGCCATACTATAGCCTTGCTTTTTTGTCATTGTTTTGACAACGCAAATTATGGTGTTTTTGACCATATTTGCATGTTTAAATGCTATGGCATGTCTCAGTACGCTATTTCATGCTGTTTTGAGGTGTTTTTAACCATTTTTGGGACATGTCAAATTTTGACATCTTTGACACACTATAGCCTTGCCATACTATAGCCTTGCTTTTTTGGTCATTTTTTCGACAGGCGAAATTATTGTGTTTTAGGCTGTTTTTACAGGTATTAATGCTATCGCGTGTCTCAGCACACTACTGTATGCTGTTTTGAAGTGTTTTCAGCTGTTTTTGGGACATGTCAAATTTTGACATCTTTGCCACACTATAGCCTTGCCTTTTTGGTCATTTTTTTCGACATGCCAAATTATTTTTTTTTAGGCCGTTTTTACAGGTTTTAATGCTATGACGTGTCTCAGTACGCTATTTCATGCTGTTTTGAGGTGTTTTTAACCATTTTTGGGACATGTCAAATTTTGACATCTTTGCCACACTATAGCCTTGCTTTTTTTGTCATTGTTTTGACAACGCAAATTATGGTGTTTTTGACCATATTTGCACATTTAAATGCTATGGCGTGTCTCAGTACGCTATTTCATGCTGTTTTGAAGTGTTTTCAGCTGTTTTTGGGACATGTCAAATTTTGACATCTTTGCCATACTATAGCCTTGCTTTTTTGGTCATTTTTTCGACAGGCGAAATTATTGTGTTTTAGGCCGTTTTTACAGGTATTAATGC
>NW_024677373.1:0-914 GCF_008729295.1 Plectropomus leopardus | reverse complement strand
AAGGGCTCAATTCATGTTTGTTCATATTTTGCTCTCTATAGCAGCGTAGATTGGTGATGCATGTAAAGGACATTTTGTTCTTCCATATTGATGTCGATGGATGTAGGTCGTAGCCTGTGATTCAGTAGGTGATGTCATTGCACAGTCTGCATACATCAAACTTGATGTCGCACCCAAATTAGTTTATATCCATGTTGCACAGTGTAGCTGCACTTGAACTTATAAGATTGCAAAAATCTCACAGTCTGCAGGAGGCTTGAGGCTAATAATTGTTATTAGTCTTGCTAGTATCTGGTCAAAAATTCAAGAGTATGTATGAGAATATGTGGGCCTAACACTGTATCCTAACAGCAAGCATGTGCCTCTCTGTCCTCACTGAATCCTTAAAATATGGACTTGTGTGATATCGTTTAAGGGAACCACTGTACCTATCAGCTGCATGCTCATGTAAACAAACCACTGTACCTATCAGCTGCATGCTCATGTAAACAAACCAGGTAAGTTATCTGCTGTGTGGTCAAGATGATACATAAGCTGTAACCACTGAAAATATGATTTCTGACTTTCTGCATTTTTACTTTTTAAATGTTTAGTGTGGTGATAGTTACTGAAAATGACAAAAGTTCACCTGGTTATTATTAGTGATGGTCATTATTATAAACATTCACCACTGGTCTTCAAGTCATTTATTAACGCATATTTCAGTGGGGCAGGCAGGGCAGTTTGGCTCTCATAACTAACTGGGTTTGTGCGGATTTTAAAGAACCCTGGCCCTTGCATCACTAGAATCTGTGGTTTACGGAAATGTACAAAGTCAACCTTGTTTTCTTATGATTGGGTTGGGCTATCAAAACATTGTTTGAAAATGTTTTAATTAGTGCTGGGCATAGATTAATTTTTTTAATCTAGATTAA
>NW_024677372.1:0-743 GCF_008729295.1 Plectropomus leopardus | reverse complement strand
AGAAAACTGTGGATGATGATGTCTGGCTGGGCTCGGGGGGCTTTTTCAAACAGCACCATCTGCCAGTGAAAGGACTATGACTTGCCTCATGTTTACTTCAATCTGTACATCACTTCCTCTCATGCTTCATATGGACAATCAAGGACTATAGCATGCAGTGAATGCGTCCTTCTCAGTGATTAATTTCAATCACTCTTTGAATTAAAAAGGCAGCTTTCTTAAAATGTGTAGGGAATCCATGGGTTACAATGAGTGTTTGTTAGGCTTTGACCCCAATGTGAGAAATAAGTTATTTTTCATTATTGTGTTTTGCTCAAAACAATGCTGTAAGTATATGATGAAACAGATCTAAACATGATCTAAACAGTAACTTGATTAAAATACCTGCTTTATCCATTACAATAATATTCTGTTGATAACTGTAACAATGCTCTAACACCCTTTACCAATAACCGCAAACTCTTAAGCACTAAAC
The DNA here is from genome assembly GCF_008729295.1 of Plectropomus leopardus. Lineage (NCBI taxonomy): Eukaryota > Metazoa > Chordata > Actinopteri > Perciformes > Serranidae > Plectropomus > Plectropomus leopardus. Next base: position 268 of record NW_024677372.1, on the reverse strand, counting down.
ACATATCAAGATTTTTTTTGTGTGTCTAGCAATGACTGTATAAACAAACCTGTCTATGGTTCATTTTGTTCTATGATTTCTGTGTTACTATTAAAAGGCAACCCAACTGAATTTCACATGATAAAATAGTAAGGCCCTGGATGTTGTGGGACTGTTGTGGTTGACACGACTCTGCAACATTGCATGGACATTGGGGGCAGTGCCCTTGGACTGGCAGACTGGGGTGGTGGTCCCCCTTCTTAAAAAGAGGGACCACCACCCCAGTCTG
>NW_024677371.1:0-211 GCF_008729295.1 Plectropomus leopardus | reverse complement strand
TTTCAAAAATATTGCTTAAGTTTTGCACAAATCTGTAATGGAAACCCGCCTAATGCCATGGCTGCGCATTTCTCTCTTGGAACTGCACGGCACTATTAACAGTCTCGAGAACATGAATTCTGACACTCAGGTTTGTTACATCACAAACCTGAGCAACCAATCCTGACAACTTGCGAGGTGGGGCTTTCCATAACGCTACAGCTGGACAAGG
>NW_024677370.1:0-851 GCF_008729295.1 Plectropomus leopardus | reverse complement strand
TTGGGTTTGACATCAAAAGATGAATATTAGACAAGAGAACAACATTTTAGCTTTTATTTCCAGGTATTCACATCTGGATCTGATACACAACTTAGAAGAATTCGCTGAGATTTTAGAATTTATTCACCTCTGAGGACTAAACATATAACTTGCCTGCACTAATGTGAAGGGTGACACTGAGATCTTGGCTGGACTAAATAGGCCAGGTCTGGCTCAAAAGCAGTGGTTTTGATGGGTGCGTGGTTTTGGGCTGCGTTTGTGACAGGTGTCTTCGCAAAAGTAGCAGCTTGCTCCCAAAGGAATACAGTTAGCTTACCACTGCATTTTGCCACCGAAGGCTCGTGTTCAGGGCGTTCAGATGTCGTGTTATGTCAAATAAAAATCAGCCAGCCAAACAGGATCAGACAGTTCTGGCATCGATTATTTTTTTGATTAATCAATTAATCTATAGATTTTTTTTTTTAAATTAGTCTAACTCTTATTTTTTTATTAGTTGATTAATATAACAACAAATTTACCAAAAATAAACCCCAAAGCTAGCAGTCCAACAAAACATCTTACAGTAAAATTAGTGCAATTTGAATAACACTAACTTTTCTCTTTTTAACAGAAATAATTATAACTTGTACAATCTTTCTGCATCAAAATAGTCCAGCCTTAACTGGGCCTTCAGGCATACCACTGCCTGCTGATATGAGTGATGTATTTTCACATTTATAAGCACATATTTCACTCATTTATGAAGTTATACAAGCTCCTGCACAGCTGACAACCCCGTCCTGTAAATGTTTCAAAATAAAATGCATTTTATCAGCAACTGATGGCATTCTGTCCACAGAGACACAGTCAGA
>NW_024677369.1:0-247 GCF_008729295.1 Plectropomus leopardus | reverse complement strand
AATGTCATCATTATATGGTAGAACCCCACCAATTTCTCAGTTCACCTCTATTATCAGCCAATATGAGCCTTTTACAGCAATATCGGAGCATATCAGCATCGGCAGATATATTTTTTCCGAAATGCGCCAATTACACAACTTTTTGGGCAGACCATAAAATGCAGAAAACAATGCTTGGTTTGGTTTCATTATTTAGTTTATCCAGCAAAGTGTGCTCCAACTCCATTGTTTAGTGGTGGAATGTAAC
>NW_024677368.1:0-749 GCF_008729295.1 Plectropomus leopardus | reverse complement strand
CGTCGATCCTGAGGGGACAGAGCGAGACACAGTGAACTCCAGCAGCATCTATTTTATTGTTTTTATTCTTTATTTAAATGCTCAGGCCATACAGCACTGATGTTTACTTTATTTTTGGTTCTTCTTTATTTTTGTTTGTGTGTAATGTTAAATAAGTAATCTGTTAAATTTGTTTGCAAAAATCAGTGCACAGTCCACATAGAAATGATCTATTTCCATTCCAGCTCAAGAATTCACTAAAGCGGTCACCATCGGTGAATTTTTCCACCACAAAATTGGTCTCAAAAATCCCATATTGGTCGGGCTCTACTTGTTAATAATCCCCATTTCGAGGAGGTTAAATAAGCAGATAATATCAGCTCTTAGCGATCGCCAGCCCCTAAATCGAACAAAATCACATGAGGCAGACTTTGTGATATCCGCAAATATTGTATCGTCACCTAAAGTATCGATATAACATCGTATCGTGAAAAAAAAATGTTATTTCACTACTATAATCACACACGCGGTCAGAGGTACCTATGAAGGCCAGGATGCTGAGGCCGAGGTAGTGAGCCACCGAGGAGATGACGGCGCTCATCCCCAACACGGTGAGCGTGGAGTCGCAGCCAGAGATGATGAGGTTACTGGTCAGATCCCAGAACACGTCCCAGCTCAGCAGGTAACCCTGAAACACACACACACACACACACACACACACACACACTCCCTTTACTCTTTACATGCACACATTCAGATATACTGTTTGC
>NW_024677366.1:0-991 GCF_008729295.1 Plectropomus leopardus | reverse complement strand
ATCTGGATGGTGAGCAGAGAGGAGCCGGGTGGAACATGGACCATGGAGGCAACCGAGGGGCCGGCGGCCGGTTGCACTGCCGAAGTCGGCGTCTCCGGCACGGATGCTACAGAGAAGTTGTCGGCGTCGGACCCTGAGGACGCCTGCACGGCCAGATGGAGACGGCGAGGGCCATCGTCTCGGCGTCGGACCCTGAGGACGCCTGCGCGGCCAGATGGAGACGGCGAGGGCCATTGTCACGGCTTCGACCGAAGGTCGTCATCCGATGGGGACAGAGAGACAGAATCCATAATAGGGGCGAGTGAGCGAACCGCAGCCGACTGAGAGCGAAACACTACGTGGTGTGTCAGTACGCGCTCGTGCAGAATAACGAGAACGAAAGGGGGAGATCAGGTTAGGAGGATATTTAAGCCGGAAGAGGCGCGGTTGAGGTGCGGTAGAGGTGTGGTCCTGCTCCTGAAACTCTGCTATAAAGCTTCACTTCTCCAACTCCTGACGAATGGGGAGATATTCCCTGCGCTTCCTCCTCAGATTTGTGGAGAGATCCTGCACAAAGCGGATGGTCTGGTCTTGGATCCTGACTTCTTTTTCACCTTGTGCTTTTAGTATGTTAATTTTGGTCTGGTGGTTCCATACTTTAAAGATGATCATACGTGGATATTTGGCCTTGCTTTGCTTGATGCCGATCCGATGACAGAGCTCCAAATCTTCTGAAGTTATTTTCACATCCAACTCACTGGATAGCAGATCGACCAGATAGTCCGTTAAATTATCTCCCTCCTCGCCTTCTGGCAAATTAAGAATCCGGATATTGTTTCTTCTCATTCTGTGTTCTTGTGCATCTAACTGATCCTCCAATTGCTCAATTTGTTTTTCCAGAGAGCGTATTCTTGTTTCATGTGAATCAATACGCACACCTTGATTGTGCACATCGGTGACAATAGATTCAATTTTCTTGTCAAGTGACTCCACTTTAGCTTCCACTGATTTT
>NW_024677365.1:0-657 GCF_008729295.1 Plectropomus leopardus | reverse complement strand
GTAGAAGGTAGCGGGTAGAAGGTAGATTTATTAGTCATTTTTTAAACAGTTTAAAAAATGACTAATAAATCTACCTTCTACATTAAAGACCTATCACCACCTTCACAAACATGCTGATCCTTCCATATTCACATAAACCAAAAACTAATTCTAGCTGTTTTTATGTTGATCCAAGACTGGACTCTAAAGTAAGTGCACACACTGGTACTTCACTAGAAGAAAAATAACCATAATCAGCATTCACCATTAGTGTTTCTTTTTTTTGTTTTTTTTTTTGCCAGGGCAAGCAAGCAACTGAGATATTGCTCAGAGATTCCTCAAAGTCAGTTTCTATCGGCCTCTATACAAATTATTTTATTCATTATCAAATACCAAAAAAGAAAAACAGTCAGTTGTTATGTTTATTTACATAAATATTTCAGAACCAGGAAACCGGTACAAAGGCACAAAATAACCAACAGCTCCAACAGTTGTAGCGTGAAGTGTCAGCTAAGACAGGCTATAGATTTCACTGGGGACTTTAATTGCCCTATACTAAAAGTATGCAGGATTGTCGGACTGCACTGTTTATGGAAAAGCAAAAGTGAAAGAAAAAGCCAGCCCTGACCTCACCTGAGCACCCGGGGGATACACTATACATACATACATACACACACA
>NW_024677364.1:0-623 GCF_008729295.1 Plectropomus leopardus | reverse complement strand
CAGCTGCCAGAGAAGCAGAGAAAGACAAAATTGTTCCCAAACATTAACGCAAAAGTGAAAAACACCCACAAAGTTATTCATTAAACCCAATAGCACAACTGTGTATACATTATGTGTCCTCTAACTTAAAAGTGTCAATTCTCAGGTGGAGGCTGACTAATTTAAGTAAAGCAGGTACTTTTTTTTTTCCAGAGGTGGGACCAACTTGATGTTTTGCAAGTCAAAAATAAGTCTCAAGTCTTTGCACTCAAGGTCCAAGTCAGGTACCAAGTCATGAGAGGCAACTAGAAGGAAATTCCCAATTCTTTAACTTTCAGTTTCATGTCCCAAACATATTGAAATATGTTTCTCACCAAATGCAATTTCAATATTACAAAATATATCCAAAAATTTTAAAAAATCATGAATGCTTGTTAACATTTGTATTTATTTTTTGAAAGAAGTTTGCGTGGAACTTCCTTAGCTGTTAAGCTAACATTAGCTCGGTAACTATTTGCCTTTACTTATTGTTCATTGTGCTACTTCAAACATCGAGAGTATAAGTTACTGTACCACACACTTTTATGCATACCTCAGTTCATTTTTTTTTTTTTTTTTTTTTTTTTTTTTTTTTTTTTTTTTTT
>NW_024677363.1:0-2747 GCF_008729295.1 Plectropomus leopardus | reverse complement strand
TCATTATTTATGAGAATAAAGTCATAATATTCAAACCTGCTGCTTTTGGAGACACTTGTTAACATGAGGGCTACGGAGGATTTGGTTGAGTTGTATTTTAGGATAGGTTTCACAAACAAGGAGTCATAGATTTTACATTCCGACTCATAAATTTGCGGGAGAAGTCGATGGGAGAAAAAGCCAGAGACGGGTAAGGTTGGTTGATGTACTACAGTACAGGGCTCTCAAATCTCACGCATTGAGCGTGACAGTCACGCTTTTCGGTCTTTTGTCACGCACTCCCGCCACACATTGTATTTCTCACGCTGAGAAAAAATACTGGTAAATTTCTCTGGTGCGCCGTTGCTATGGAACTGGGAGGAATCAAGCACGTCTGCTTTGGAATCGAGCCTGTCACTTACATGTCAATCAAAAAAGTAAGGGGGCGGGCTAAGATAACGCAACAACAAATGAAAAAAAAGCATTGTTATCACGTGATTCTGCTACAGCGGAAACTGATCAATACTTGCCCATTGATCAGAGCATGGAACGGAGTAGGTCGTATCTTGTTTTAATAAATTCACACCTTGTTTGACACAATAACAGTAATGATAATGACAACTTGACTGCTGTTAGAGAATGTTGCCCAGATAATTAGCTGTCGGGGGGGGGGGGGGGGTCACTCTTGCCTGCATTCAAAACTTGAGAGCCCTGCGCTAGGCTAATGCACACATTACATGTTAAACGTTTATTAAACTGTTCTGCTTACTAAGCAAACCTAGGTTTTTTAATGTTTGTTGTTTCAGAAGTGGGGCTAATGCTCTTTTCTGTAATCTCCGAGAACGGTAGTGATTTATGGCTGAAACGATTAAGTTAGCAAGCAGCAGCAGCAGCAGCAGCAGCGGCCGCTTGTCACCGAGAGCAGCGGCTCGTCAGAGACACAGCTGCAGCTCACCTGGTGTGATCGCTCGGTCAACAAGGGTTGTCATCCCGGGGTGAACCGTTTGAGCGTTTAAGAGATTAACCACCGGGTAGTTAAATAATTTAAGGAGATAAATGTTGGTCTCAGTGATTAAATCTAACAACTGTGGTGGCAGTCACATTAGTTTGTTTGAATGAAAACTGAAGCTATTTGCAGAACAGGAGAGTGCTGCCTCAGGGCTCTGCATGTACACATCACAATCACCTCATATCACACATCATGTGCATCAACATAACTGATAGTGAGTAGCCTACACTAAACAAAACAATGTCTCTTAATACTCCTCTTTTCATATCCCCCTTTTCTCTCTCTCTCTCTCTCTCTCTCTCTCTCACGTTTTCACTATGAATGAACTATAGGCTACTGTTTTTTTGTTCTGCAGATCCATCATGGCTGAAATTATATCCTTCTTGCGAGGGCGAGGTGTCGCAGAGGAGGTTTTGCTGGTGATTGAAGAGGAAAAGGTACTGTTCTGAATGTACTGTAAGATAAACCAGTAACCCACCCACCCAGCTAGTTTTGTTACTTAAGGGGGGCAAGAAAATTAAGCTTTGAGAAGACAGTCTATAAACATAACAGCTGCGCCTCTGTGTAGGAATATAGACATCATGTATAGAAAACAACAACAATAACTTTTCTCCTTAGCCTTCACTCCCAACTAAGTAATCTTGTCTTTCTCTCTCTGTCTCTGTCTCTCTCTCTTATTCTAATTGTGTTTTCAGTTGAGCTCTCATTGCTCCTACTCTTCATTATAGTGTCTGTGATTAACTATATTGTATTTTTACAACTGTACAGCACTGTGATCGACTGAGGTTATTTTAAATGTACTTTATTAATTAACTATGACTTGACTTGACATTATATGGCTGAGGGAACGTAGTCCCAAGGTGTCTAAAATAAGACTTGATAATACTTCATGCACCCATTTTTCAAAGAAGCTGAATCATAACTCAAGTACAGTTAAGGAATGTCTTGTATTTTGCTTTTTACTTAGTATATTTAAACTTTGTTGTTCTTTTGCATCTTAAGTTGATAATCTTTCTCTCTCCTATCCCCAGATTGACAAAGAGGTCATCCTTCTCATGGAGGACAAACAACTGGCCCAATATCTGCCATCCTATGGAGACAGGGTTGCCCTGTTAAATTTTTGCAAGGTCAACACAAACTCATCAAAGCGAAAACACGGACTGTTTGAAAAACTGAGAGAAAAACTAAAAATTCGAAAGGAAAACCACGCAAGGGAAGAGGAGCCCGAAACATCACAGAAAGCAAGAGGTAGACCGAAACAGTGCAAAAGAAACATCGAAATTGGGTGGCTACACACTGAAAATAAGGTGACAAAGCAGATCAGAACAAAACAAGGTGGAGGGACAAGAAAGGTATCAATGGACGTTCAGTCAGGTTATGATGACATTCTGAAACAAGGAAAGGCCCTGTTCTTTCCAGAGGGCACATCTAGCAAAGGTCAAGAATCTGACTTTGAATTTGATGTTTGGGATTTCAAACAAAGTACTCTTCCCAAAGATGTTTTAATTGAAAACATTTACAGCACAGTAAAACTCCCAATTTTGCGCTTCTACTTAGCAACTAAACCACGACTATTGCTGAGCGAGGAGTCTGATGATGAGCTTACTTTTGCTACTGATGTGTCTGAGCGCACTGTAGTGCCAGCTGATGAACAACCAACACCCGAGTTTACAAGGGGCAGAAATCAGTTGGGGTTTATAAATGAACCTCATAGCTCCCTTCAAGAGGTGTTATTTATCTCAGAAGAAAGCACTGAGTC
>NW_024677362.1:0-6825 GCF_008729295.1 Plectropomus leopardus | reverse complement strand
ACATTTTTTTTGTTTAAAAAGTTGCCAAAATCTTTTCTTTTAAACTGACAAAAACAACCTGCCAAAATAATTTCTTCAAAACTTGCCAAACAGTTTTAAAGAAAAAGAAAGGTCCCTTTTTTCCCTTTCTTTCTTTAAAACAATATGTTTTTGGTATTAAGACACAAACACACACACACACACACACACACACATATATATGTTTTTTTAGAAAGCTAACCAAGAAACAATAAAGCGTATCAATGGTTGTTTCAGAGAACTGAAGGTATGGTCTTTAAAATGATCCTCAGTAAAATGTGTTTGAGCTCCGCTGTTTGTTCCTCAGCTCAGCTCAGAGGTGAGCAGCCCAGCTACCTGAAAGGAGACAACTTCTTTAAGTTCATCTGCTCCGACTGCTCCGAGGATGGAAAGGAGAGCTTCGAGAGGATGAGACTCACCTGGCAGCAGGTACACATTCACCTGCTGAGGATGTTGAACAGCCAACACACACGCACACGCACACGCACACACACACACACACACACACACACACACACACACAGCAACAGATTCACAACTCACAGCTGAAAAGCCTCCGGTGATGATGAAAATGTGTTGATGTTTGCGTCAGGTGGTGATGTTGGCCATGTATAATCTGTCTCTGGAGGGGACGGGTCGACAGGGTTACTTCAGGTGGAAGGAGGACATCTGTGCTTTCATTGGCCGACACTGGAACTTCCTGCTGGGAACAAGGTCACCTGATATTTTTAATGTGACTTCATATTGCATCCAGCTGTCACTGTACTTACACTGACCTGCATGTTTGGAAAAAAAAACACATCTGGTATATACTGGATTTATTACCCACCCCTCATTTCAGGTGTAATCGGTCACTGCACCTCTGTCGTTCTTCACCGTCAGCAGTTTCATGTTGAGCAGGTCCTGTCTGGATGAACCGTTACTGGACGGTTCAGAGGCTGATTTCTCTGTTGGTTTTTGACTCGACTGTGTGACTCTACAGGAAGAAGACATCAACGTGGTGGAGCACAGTGGCCGGCTGTCTGTCCGTTGGCAGTCCCACCTTCTTCCGGTCGGGAGCTCAGGAGTTTGGTGAGCCTGGCTGGTGGAAGCTGGTCCAGAACAGACCTCCGACTCTGCGGCCGGAGGTGGACAAATCCACCACCAAGGCTAAAGGTAACCTCCACCTGCTCTGATCAGGAGATGTGGTTTCAGTTTTAACCCCTACAGGTAAATGACTCTGAGCTGATTTTTCCACCGTCAGCCTCGAAGCCTGCCATGGACCCTATCATCACCGTGGAGGGCCTGAGGAAGCGCGGGGCCAGGAACCCTGTGGAGAACGCCATGCAGCTGAAGGAGAAGCGCTGTCGCACACAGGAAGCCAAAGACATCCGGCGGGCTCAGAAAGAGGCGGTGGGAGGCTACACTGACCGCAGCGCCTCCTCCACACCGGTCAAACTGGGCGGAGGCCGTGGAGGGAGTGCAGGGCGCAGGCCTGACCTCATCCTGGAGAAAGGTGAGGTCATCGACTTCTCCTCCCTCAGCTCATCAGACCGAACTCCGCTCACCAGCCCATCACCATCGCCTTCACCTGATTTCTCCGCCCCGGGGACACCGGCGTCTCACTCAGCAACACCCAGCCTGCTGTCAGAGGCGGACCTCATCCCTGATGCCATGCCGCCACAGGCTCTGTTCCATGGTGAGTTTGACTCATTCAGCTGTTTTCTTATAAACAGAAGTAAACATAAATGACACGATGTAAATATTAACAACCTCTCTGCTGCTTTGACCTGCAGACGACGAGGAGATGGAGACAGAAGGAATGATCGACCCGGGGATGGAGTACATCCCTCCTCCTAGCGCCAACCTTGTCGCCCGCAAGAAGCTCCGCCCAGCACCACCACACATCAAATGTGAAGCAGAGAGTGAGGATGATGAAGGCCGCGAGCGTGAGGATGACTTTGAAGAGCCAGTGGGACGCAGTGAGGGTCCGTCTCTCTCCACCGGGGAGTGTGTTGGTGCTGGAGGGCCTGAGCGGCGGAGGATAACTCATTCTGAGAAAGCTGACGGCGCTGGTAGCGCCTCACAGACTCCTCGCTTTGGTCCCCTCAGTCTTTACGAGGAGAGGATGCTGCTGCGACGGCTGGACGCCTGTCCGCTGGCCTTGGCTGTCACCCCGCAGGCCAAACGCCTCCACAGGAAGCTGCTGGTCCGCCAGGCCAAGAGGCAGAGAGGGCTCCCCCTGCTGGACATCGACCGGGCTGTCAGCGCCACCCTCAGCCTGGTGGGAGGGATCTATGGCGCCCAGGGGGTGGGGACCACGATGCGAGGAGGAGCCACGGGGAAATACTGCACCAGCAGCCAGGAGCTGCGTATTCTTGATCGCTTCCAGGTACTGTCAACATTCATCCTGGTTCTTTTCAGTCCAAAATCCTTTTCTCTGTCTGATCAAGATGACTTATCATTAATGCTGCTCCTGGATGTCATTCATGATGGTTTTTGGGTCTGACATGCAGATTCTTACGAGCAGCATGTCATGTGACAGTTCTAGCTTCAGCTTTAAGATTGTAATCTGCTTCTGATTTTGTTGCTGAAGCTCCTTGAGGACACAGAGAGAGCCACTGATATAGACTGAATGTGTTTGTGTGCAGACCAACCTGTCCTGCAGAAGGGGTGTTCAGCAGCACTCTGTGTCCTTCTGGCATCGTCTGATGGGAGCTGAAGGCAGTTTGGACCAGAGCATCAAAAGTCCATACACATCTCGCATCCTGAAACCGTACATCAGGTAAAGAGTTTCCTAACATGTTCAGTGAGGGAAAGAGAGTCAAAATCTTCTGTCAGGTAGAGAAAAACCTCTAACCTTCCATCAGGTCAGGACAGTCCCCAAACCATAAATCCAGTCAGGACGGTCCTCAAACTTTCCATTGGGTCAAGACAGTCTTCAAACCATCCATGGGGTCAGGAGAGTCCTCAAACCTTAAATCGCTCCTAGGCAGTTTTCAACCCTTCTATTAGGTCAAGACAGTCCTCAAACTTTCCACTGGGTCAAGAGAGTTCTCAGGCTTACTATGAGGTCAGGACAGTCCTCAAACTATCAATCCGTCAAGACAGTCCTCAAACTTTCTATCGGGTCAAGACAGTCCTCAAACTTTCTATCGGGTCAAGACAGTCCTCAAACTTTCCATCAGGTCAAGACAGTCCTCAAACCGTCCATGAGTCAAGAGAGTTCTCAAACCTTTTGTCAGGAAGACAGACTTCCAAAACTTCCTTGAAGTGGGGAGAGTCCTGAAACCTTCTGTCTGGTCCTCAAACCCTTTGGTTTAGTGGCATTTATATCTCTGACATCTTCATGCAGTCTTGTTAGTAGCAGTAATCATAGTAGTTTGCACAGTATCAGTACTTCTCTGTTTTTCAGGAGGGATTATGAGAGTCGTCCGGTGAAGTTGAGGTTGTTGGACGAGATCAGAGCTTATCCTCACAGGAAGGAACCAGACTGGGTTCCTGAACCCAACGCCCCCATCGACTACTGCTACGTTCGGCCAAACCACATCCCCTCTGTCAACGCCATGTGTCACGACAGCTTCTGGCCAGGTAGCACAGACGCACCTTCTCTGACTCACCTGGCACCTCATGACCAGGAGTCTGTCTCCACAAACCCACCATTTGTTTTGTCCCCTCGTCTTCCGGCTCCAGGTGTGGACCTGTCGGAGTGTCTGCAGTACCCAGACTTCAGCGTGGTCGTCCTCTATAAGAAAGTGGTTATCGGCTTTGGTTTCATGGTGCCTGATGTGAAGTACAACGAGGCCTACATCTCCTTCCTGCTGGTCCATCCTGAGTGGAGGAGAGCCGGCATTGGCACCTTCATGATCTACCATCTCATCCAGGTGAGGCTGTTGACGTCAGAAGGTCAGTCCACCTGAGAGACATTTAAAACACGCTGATTTGGGTCTTAGGTCTGTTTTGTTTCTCAGACGTGTTTTTGTTTGTGTTTTCCAGATGTTTTGTTTGTTTATATTTTCCAGACATGTCGGCTGTGTTTGTCAGATGTTTTGTGTCTTTTGCAGATATATTGTTTTTCAGACATGCTTTTGTTTGTGTTTTTCAGACGTGTTGTTTGTGTTTGTCACATGTTTTGTTTATATTTTTCAGACGTGTTGTTTGTGTTTTTCTTTATGTTTTTCCAGACGTGTATGGGTAAAGACGTGACGCTGCACGTGTCGGCCAGTAATCCTGCCATGCTGCTGTATCAGAAGTTTGGTTTCAAAGCGGAGGAGTACATCCTGGACTTCTATGATAAATATTATCCTGTGGACAGCACCGAGTGCCGCCACGCCTTCTTCCTCCGGCTGAGACGCTGAGGCGACCACAGCGTCAACACCTGCAGGACCTGCTGAAGCCCTGAAGTCAGCACTGAAGAAAAAAAACAGCCACCCCCAGCCTGCAGCTTAGTGCCTGGCTCAAAGGCACCTGAGCGGTAGCAGCTGACAGCACCAGTTTTCAGTCCACAGATTCATCCAGTTACAGACCAGCGCCTGCTGAGGCCCGACATTACAAAACCACATGTAGAGGCTTTTTTTCGATGTCATATGAAACATGACTGTTTTTTCACTTTTGGTGCTTTCAGAGGAAATTTAGAAGAAAGAAGGAAATCTGACAATAATTCAGAAAAACTTGACTGATGTCCTTACAGAAAACACATCACACTCCTGGGACCCTCAGAATATCATAAAGTCGACCATTCAGTTTCCGGTGAAGTCTGGATTCAGTTCCTGAGTCGATCAGTTTTTGACTGATGTTTGATTCATTCTCTTCAGTTTATGTCTCGTGTTTTTCCTTTCAGCCATTAAAACCAAAATGAGTTTAATAATGAAAGTTTAGCAGCTGAATCGTTTGTGGAGGTGAAAAACGATGACATGCATTAATTCAAATTAAATGATTAAAAATGGAACCGTTGGTAAAAAAGCAGAAGTTGCTAAGATACACAGTGTTAACTTTAAGGATTTTGTCAGCCGAGGTTTAAGCCTAAGGAGTTTTTTCTTCTTTTATTCTTGTTTTTGTAGATTCTGGTGAGCTGGAACATCACGTCAAACTCTCACTAATGATTGAAGATGTGTCAAATTCTGTTCAACTGATGTGATGTCTGTCGGCCTGATGGGGGCGCTGTAATTAAGACCCATAAATTAAATGTTTGGAAGGCCACACCCCTCACACCTGAAGTCAGATTGACTTGAAATTTGACTCCCAAGTCACTCAGTGTGTTCTACAGAAAAGCCCCCAAAACCATTTAGGTCCACTGGACTAGATTTTCTGCCATTTTTATTTTTTCAAAAATCATATTTTTTACATTTTTTCCTAAATTGTGGGTCTGATTTGTACCAGATTTTAGGCTGTGGCTCAGAGGTAGAGCGGGTCGTCCTCTGATCTGAAGGTCAATGGTTCGATCCCCGACTCCTCCAGGCAACATGTTGAAGTATCCTTAGGCAAGATGCTGAACCCCAAATTGCTCCCGATGGCGCATCATCGGAGTGTGCATACGTATGAATGGTTACCTTGGGCACCTTGTACGGTAGCCTCTGCCACCACTGTGTGAATGTGTGAACGTCACACGTCCTGTGAAAGCGCTTTGAGTCATCGAAAAGACGAGAAAAGTGCTGTACAGTCCATTTACCATAAACAGACCTAACTCCAAAACCTTGAGTTACTCATCACGATGTCTTTGTCACTGCATTAAAAATACAAAGAAGGTGAGGTAATGTCCACATCAGCTCCTGAAACATTCCTTCAAGTTTTCATTTAAACCCTCCTCTGGATGTTACAAATGCAAAAAAACTAAAACTTTAAGTCGGAAAATTTTGTCTAATAATTCCCAAACTTGCTGGTTATGTTAAATAATAATGTTTAAACACGTGTGCAAAACTACCCTGAAAACGGTCAATAGGGGGCGCCACCAGTTCCAAATAAGTGCATTTTTCTTGTGCAAAAAAGGCGTCGTAAACCGTCAAAGTCTCGATTGTGCTCATCTTTCGACTGTCGATCCGTGCTGGTTTTAACCCTAAAATCACCACTCGCAGCTATATTTGGATTTTATTTTTCAACATAAAATGAATGAAATGATTGAAGTGAACAGCCAGTTTCAGCACCAAAGACAGACTTTAGTCAGTGAACTCTTTATTTAGTTACGGTGAGAAAGTATCGTGTAACAAAACACATCCAACAAAGCAGTAAGAGTACTACAGAATGAGTACTTTCTGTACTAAAAGTCTAAAAAATACTTTCGGACTGTATATTGATATGTGATCAAAAACTTGTTTTGCTGTTTTCCGTGTTGCTCTAGTTCTAACAGTTATTACAGCGTCTGTTCGTGTTTCGTTCCAGCAGTCAGAAAACGTCCAGGTTCAGTTTGGCCTTTCCCAGTTTACCCAGTAAGTCCAGTCCGGTCCGAGCAGCCAGCAGGGACACCATGTCGCTGCAGCCGCGGCTCACCGCCACGTCGTACGCCGTCTGACCGCCGGCGTTCCTCCGCCTCACAGCCGCCTTACAGCTGAAAGCAACGAGAGACGACACTGTGGTGATGATGTCAAGATGATGTCACAGTGACATCAGGGGGAGGAGCACAAAGACAGCAGGTGACCTCACTGTCTTTCTGATCGTTACAAATCTCTTCTTCTCTGGTGACTAACAGGCGCTCTGTGATCAGCTGATCCTGTTCTCAGGTGAGTCCTACCTGAGCAGCAGCTGAGCGCTCTGCAGACCCTCAGAGCCCAGAGACGCCGCCTCGTGCAGCGCCGTGTTCTTCATCCTGAGGAGGAGGAGCAGGAGGAGAGAGAG
>NW_024677361.1:0-499 GCF_008729295.1 Plectropomus leopardus | reverse complement strand
TGGAGGTGTGAATGCCCAGACAGGTCAGGGCTTTGGTGGGTGGGGGAGGGTGAGGTGGTGGAGTCAAATCTGTTGAAAAACAAATGCAACTCGTTGGCCCAGTTCTGGTCTCCAGATTCTGGGCCCCTTCCACTGCCCTTGGAGTGGCCAGAAATGGTTTTCAGGCCCCTCCAGACCTCTCTGGTGTTGCCCCCCTCAAGGTGCTCCTCCAGCTTCCTCCTGTAGCTGTCCTTGCCCCTCTTTATCTCCCTCTTCAGCTCCCTCTGCACCCTCCTCAGCTCTTCGCTGTCACCAGATTTGAAAACCCTCCTCTTCTGGTTCAGCAGGGCTCTCAGTTCTGGTGTCACCCATGATTTGCTGTTGGGAAAACACCGTACCCTCCTGGTAGGCACAGTGTTTTCCACACAGAAGTTGATGTAGTCTGTGATGCATGTGATCAGGCTGTCGATGTTGTCCCCGTGAGGTTCACACAGCACATCCCAGTCCGTGGTGTTGAAGC
>NW_024677360.1:0-386 GCF_008729295.1 Plectropomus leopardus | reverse complement strand
TTTGGCCCTTCGTTCACATGACAATAGCGTTTTGGGCGCCTGAAAACACACTCTTTTGAAACTGGGTTTCAGAGTGTAATTTTTGAAAATGGAACCCACTCTGTCGCTGTGTAAACTAGCAATGCACGGATCCTGTGAGAACGGTGACATTACTGCGCCCTTCATGCATGCTCGTGGTGTTCTTGGTGGTGTGTCATTACAAAGTTACATCGCTAACTACTGGTTTGGCATACATACTACAGTATTTTTGGTTGTTTTTGTGGATCCGTATATACGAGGACTTCTCCATGTGTAAACGTGGCCTAAAGTTCCAACGAATTCAAGATTTTACATTTAAGTCCTTTTTATGCAGAGATTGGGCTATAGGCCCTTTATGAAGTCCCTTC
>NW_024677359.1:0-208 GCF_008729295.1 Plectropomus leopardus | reverse complement strand
TTGGAAAATATATGATTGACCATTGCTTGGATTTGGATGAGTTTTGGCTAACAGTAGAGCTCTATCTTTTCCAGCCCTCTGACTCTGGCTTCATTCCTAAATCCAATCTGATGCTCTGATGCTACAAAGAGCTGTTGTACGACTGTTAACCAAAACTCATCCAAATCCAAGCAATGGTCAATCATATATTTTTCCAATTCAAGCAATA
>NW_024677358.1:0-632 GCF_008729295.1 Plectropomus leopardus | reverse complement strand
AGAAACTTGAATTCAAAAGGTGTACAGTTGTATTGCACTGTTTCATTAAAAAAATATAGGTGTGAGAATGTAATTTTCTTAACATTTTGTTAGTCTGAAAAGCTTAAAGTAAGTACTGCATTTGTTGTCTCAGAAAAATCTCTCAGAGCAGATACACAATTTCGTATAACTTAACTTGTTTCATGAAATTCCAAGAACTAAATGTAAATATCCTCATGGCGGAGCAGATATCTCTTATTTCAAGGTTTTGACTAGATTACTAGCAAGAGTAACGCCAGGTTCACACCAGACACGGAAGCGCTGTGAAGCACTGTGCAACGAAAATCACGCGCGAGCTGGAGCCCTCCCGTTCATACCAGATGCGCATTTGTCCGCGCCAGTCGTCAAGCGCTTCTGCTCCTCAGCTGTTGTCTACTCACATTTGGAGCTGTTTTTTCATTATGGGTAAGTAAATAACCTCATTAAATTAGAACGCCATGTTTTCCTGACAACTGTTTATGTTTTTCCACTTCTTAGTAATGAGTATTTATCGGTGAATGGGTGCTGTGGGCTATAATACACACAAACACACACACACACACACATACACACACACACACGCACACACAAGGAGTGTATGTTACTAGCGTTTT
>NW_024677357.1:0-800 GCF_008729295.1 Plectropomus leopardus | reverse complement strand
TGAATATTTCCTTCAGATAGTGAGGCAATGGTGCCTTGAGTCAAGGCAACCACAACTGTTAAATGACTCAAGGACATTTGTAACAGATAAGTTTACTTTTCAAGGTCTTTGATAGGGTTCAGAAATGTGCAGAATAGTGAGATATAATGGGTCACACTTTAAGATAGTAAATTAATTTCTAATCTGCTGAATTTCTGTAGTAAGCAGACGAATCCTATAGTTTTGTCCTTATCTCTGAAATCCTTGTTTATACATCTGTGACCTTTGTGATTTAATATGTGTGATAAAAAAAATTGTTTTGAATGGTTGTGTACCCAGGTACACACTTTGTTTGAGCTGAGAATACCATACACCAAAACATTTCTAAAGAGAAAAAAAGGGATTTCATTATCCTACACACATTTTTTAAACATAAAAACACAAGCAAGAAACAACAAAACACAGGTCACACCCTCCACCGTCACAGTGCCTCAAACATACAGTCTAGAAAGTTTATTTATAACTACATTTAAAAATACTTATTCTTAATTTATTTTATCAGCTGGCATCATATTGTGCACTATCGAGGGTTAACCCTTTGAAAACTGGAGCAACATCACTTTTATTATGCTGCTTTCACATGGCTTTCATAACCTTTGAACCATGAGCAAATAGTTGTGATTTTCTTTTCAGAAACGTGACATTTTGCTTAGAAAAGGTCCATAAATTGCAAAAAAAAACTAGGAAAAAGTACATTCATAATTTCATTTTCAGAATTATCTTACAAAATTATTATAATAGTTTTTAGTTAGTTTTTTCAG
>NW_024677356.1:0-466 GCF_008729295.1 Plectropomus leopardus | reverse complement strand
CAATTATTTAAATCTTTATATTAAATTCCTTGTATATCATAAAAAATCTAACAACTATGTAGGAGACCCACTGATTTCCATAAGAATGGTTTAAGAAAAATGCATGTATCTGCTGCTGTGCATTAAAAAACAGTATTAAAAACTTATCAGTGAGTCTTTAAGTCTGTTTGTGGCTGTTGATGCATTGTTACTCCTATTTTCACTCCTTTTTTTTCTTTTTTTACCGATAACGTTAATGTTTATATGTTAATAACTGTTGCACAAAAAGTATGGTGTCTTTTACTGGCTGGATACTCTCTTTTCCTTGATTCTTGCTTCTCTGGTTGTTTGAGATAAGGAAGAGACTTCAAGTGGCTGTATCCAAAAGACAGTCAGTACATTTACATGCACAATTTAGTTGAGCTATGGTTATAGCTCAATTTGGCAATTTAATTGGACAGCTGTCCATGTCCCAGCATACAAGCAC
>NW_024677355.1:0-442 GCF_008729295.1 Plectropomus leopardus | reverse complement strand
TAACAGAATCTTTTAATAACTGAAATACCCAACATGGGCATGATTATGCTAGTTAGAGGTTCTGAATGTCGGTTCCGATTATTTTTCAGTTAATTGCCCAGCACCGTTACTTAAAAAATATTGTTCTCATTCTTTCACTTTATTACAACTTGGCCACGAGTCCGGATAGGACGAAGATTTGGTCCAGATCCGGACTGCGGCCTGCCGGATGGTGATGCTTGGCTTACAGGTACATGTGATGAATCAGTGGTATGGGTGCTCTTAACAGCCACCTCCTTGGGCCCGCAATCACAGGAACTGCTGTAGTCGGAGTGGGCTGTCGCACGTCAGAGCGCAGGAGCGGGCTGTTGGGCATGTCCATGCTGGAGTGCGTCCATCTCTGTGACTCTTCATCACTGTGACTCTTCATCTCTGTGACTCTTCATCTCTGTGACTCTTCATC
>NW_024677354.1:0-597 GCF_008729295.1 Plectropomus leopardus | reverse complement strand
TTTTAAGTTAGGAAGCATATGTAGATTTATTAGTGAATGAATAATGGTGAGGGGGGTGGGATCAGATAAGTTTACACTTCTTCATGCTCCTTTTCTGACATTAGATTCGACTGTTTATTTTGTTTGTTTGTTTTTTTATGCACTATTATTTTGCTAGTTTGTATGTTTATGGTCTTGGGAGAAAAAAAAAGTTACATGTTTCGAAATAAAGATTTAAAATCAATCAGAAGGTGTAATGTCGCTGTAAAACTCATTTGGTGTAAAACAACAAAACTGAAAAAATGGCGGCCACCTGCTCAATCCTGAGCTTGGATATGGCCGCACTCTGCAGCCGTTTCTCCAGCTCCAAACTCCTCAGCCTCTCGTCTTTGAGCTGAGCCGACAGCTCGTCCACCTTCAGCATCGCAGCATCATGGCTGGCCTTCAGCGTCCTCTGACTCTGAAACACACGAACACGGCAGAGAACTACTTAAAATTGTTTAGTGCCTTTACACTTGTGTTATTTGTTCTATTGTAAATTTCTAAATTTCTATTTCATATTTCTTTTATATTTGCTAAACGTTAGGCATTCTGTGGACAGCAAAGTAAGAATTTCAT
>NW_024677353.1:0-953 GCF_008729295.1 Plectropomus leopardus | reverse complement strand
CATCACCAGCTAACCAGCTAACCAGCTAACGGGCGAAATACGGCTAAATTTGACTCAGGACGATTCATCACCAGCTAACAGGCTAAATAAGTTTGACTGGGGAGGCTTCACAACAAGCCAAGGGGCTAACGAGCTAAATACAGCTAAATAGGACTCTGGATACTTCATCAAGAGCTAATGGGCTAAATATGGCTAAGAATGACTCAAGGGGCTTCATAAGGAGCTAGATATGCTAAGTATGACTCAGGATGCTTCATGATAGCAGAAAACATTTTTTTAGTTTCAAACTAAATAGATTTATTCAATAATTTAAACATGAAGATAATTTTCTAACATTTTAATCAAAACTTAACCTCAACCCGTTGAAGAGAGGATCATAAACATGTTTCAAAGCTTTTTTGTGTTAGCGCACACACACACACAGGGAAAGACACACACACTCACACACACACAGGGAAAGACACACACACACACATACAGACACACACACACACACTTACACACACTGCCATAAACTCAGCTGATTTCCCGTAAATGAAGAGGGAAGGAGCAGAAACAGAAGTGAAACTGATAATAGATCAGTCGGTTCAGACTCAGTCTTTGAGTCGACGGAGCAGATGGATAAAACCTGAAGGCAGAGGCAGGGTGAGTGTTTATTCAACATTTTTATTATTTTACAGTTAAAGTCTCAGAGTCTGTTTTGTCTCTGTGGACTGTAGAGGAAAGAAATGTTAGAATGAACAGTTTGATTCATCTGTCAACACAAAGTCATAATTGACTGAATAATACACGTTAAACTGCTGTAACCGAGACAACAAGCAGATTTAATAACTCTGAGCAGGTGGAGAGCTCGACACTGTGTGTGTTACTTCTTGTTTTCTCAGTCTTTCATGTAAGAGTTGTAGGAACTTGTTTCCTTTGAATGTTGTGAGCTCAGTTATAATACATCCATG
>NW_024677352.1:0-698 GCF_008729295.1 Plectropomus leopardus | reverse complement strand
TTTTTTTTTTTTAAGAAATCAAACTTAAGTTGCTTAAGTTTCAGAGGCTGATATGTATGTAAAAGGCATGAACACAGCACAAGAAAACTGATGTCAGTCCAGGTTTCAAAGGGTTAAATGTACACCATAGTGAGAGTTTTTTCGGTGCTTTACCTTTCGTTCAGACAGTCCATTTCAACTGGGAGGCCATGAACACCTTCAGTTTCCCATTTATGCTCTCGTCAAAGCCACCAGACTCCACTGAGAAAAATGAATTTTAGTTTGCTGAACACAGGAGCTGCTTGTCTACTGCTGCTTCAATTACTTAGTTAGTTTGTGTTATTGTGTGACTTTGGTGAAAATGAACTAACCATTTTAAACACCAAAGTCACACAACAAACAAACCAGCTGATTGAGGCAGTAGTAGACCAGCAGCTCCTGTGTTCAGCTTTGTTAAATCACTGTTTTTCACAATGGAGTCTGGTTTTTAAGAAAGCAATATAATAGATTTATTTTCTAGTTAGAAATCACAGTCTGACATTAAGGTAAAGTAAAAATACTCCCAATACAGTGTATTCTTAAACTGTTATTGCTTTTTTAGACAGTTAAAATAGTTTTGTTGCTGCCCCCTCCACAGCAGTAGATTGCTTCACTTCCATGTCAGACTCCAAATTTCTCCAAATTGGGGGTGTGCTTACCGTCCTCTACACTCTGTGATA
>NW_024677351.1:0-1915 GCF_008729295.1 Plectropomus leopardus | reverse complement strand
GAACTAAATGTTGAGCACATTGTGCACATTGTGCATGATGCCTGACCGTTATCTACATTATCGCTAACTCATCTGTATTCAAAACTGCAGCTAATCAGTTATGAGGTATCGATTTTTTTTTTTTTATTTATCTGGATAAGTTTAGCCTAGAGGTAAAAACATGGGTGTCAGTGCTAGGAGTACTGCACTCAGTGTTTCGCCTTAACCACACAAAGCATTTGGGTGAATACAATGCTACAGTAAATACATAATTTGCTAACAGCTAGCTGTTTGCAACAAGGCTGTTTCTGGGAACAAAAGACTTCATTCTCACTGTAAAGTTGCATCACTGATGCTTGAAATGTTTGAGTTTGCAAAATTAAATCTCCATTCTCTCTGTCTTCATCTGCTGTGGAATGTTACATGGCAAGCAATGAAAAGCAAGTTGTACCCAGTATGCCATTAGACAGTGTAACAGTTTATAGGGGTCCCCTTTCAATTCAAGACACAAGTGTGTAGATAACACACTGCAAATAAGTATGCCCCATAGAGCTCAAACACTCGCATTCAAGACAGCATTTCCTTGGGTCCTCAGCAATATCCCTGCCATGTGTAAAGCTGATCAGATCAACAGTTGTTGAGAAAATGCAACAGTCATACAGACAGAGATTTCTTGCATTTTAGTTAGATTAAACAAGTAAGATAAAATGATGTTTCAACATCATCAACTTGTCAATTAACAGCGCTTAGTCAGTGGCCCTACACGTCGAACTATGACACTCTAGGTGCCTTTCCAGCATTAGTTTTGGATGCTCAGTGGCAATTTACACTTGTTACAAGCATTGTTTGTTTTGGTTTTTTTTTGTTTTTCAAAATAAACTTCTGCTTTTACAGGAAATATACAGTTTCTAGTTCGTGAATGCATGAGAGTTTCATTGCAAAATAAACTTAAAATGTGGGTAAAACACTTAGATTCACTTCTTTGGATTTAGGCAATAAAAGCAAAAATATCATGGTTTGAAGTAAGTTTGTTATTAATGTAATGCAATGTCACATGAAATACATCACTAGTGTTGTATGCTACACAAACTACCACACCATGTCGTTATTAAAATAACTTGATTGACATTTGGTGTCACAGGAGACAGGGACAGCATTTTCACAACTGAAAGTTGTCATTTGATCCATCCACTCTCCCTATGTGGACTTTCTTGCTCTTAATACAAAGGCAGTTACTTAGAGCGTCATAAAATGCGCTCTGGTGTGTCTCATAATGCCACTAACAGTGTCACCATGACTTGATGTCTTATGCAGAGGGCCAAGGACCAAGCGCCAGTTTTTGACATGTCAGGAGTGAGACAGGGTTGTAAATCGGTATATGTTTTTTTTTGCATAACTCTCAGCATGAAATCCAATCACCAAATTTCCCAAAAATGTCCAACTATTGGTTTATTTAAAAAATAAGAATAAAATAAAAAAGTACTGAAGGATATGATATCACACTTTAGGAACAACCCAACACCCATCTACACAGAAGCCCCCACAGGTAGGCCAGCAGTGTGTTAGGAGCCATCAGACCTATTGATTTACCATCAACGGGCCAGGCATTGACCAGAGCAGGACATGTAGGGCCTGGCCCCTCTGTGTATGAATAATGCATTTGGGTCTAGGGTTACAGAAGCCTTTAACCCACCAGTGCTGGACAGCTACAATATATGGAAGACACATGCTGAAAGACAACCTGACATTGATTTAAACAGTCGAATTCTGGGAGGTCTTTTGAGAATTGCAGTGTGGATTGGGGATATTTTTCTATACTCAAGCAGATGAGGGAGAAAAACCTCAGATTTTGCTGCAGTGTCTTATCTATGTGTGTGTGTGTGTGTGTATATAGTGTTCAATATGAGTTCCATGAAATATGCATGAAGTATGTTTG
>NW_024677350.1:0-691 GCF_008729295.1 Plectropomus leopardus | reverse complement strand
CAGCAACAGTTGCTAACGTAACTAAAGATGCTGTCATCCACAGTATTTATAATGTGTGTGTGTGTGTGTGTGTGTGTGTGTGTGTGTGCGCGCGCGTGTGTGTGTGTGTTTGCAGGCAATGGAGATGGTGCCGCAGCGTGACACAGCCCTGCAGGAAGAGCTCAATAAGCAGAATAGCAACGACAGTCTGAGAGCCAAGTTTGCCACTCAGGCCAACACCGTCGGCGCCTATATACAGGACAAGATGGAGGTAATGGTTCAGCCCACGCATTCGATCACCATGGTGTTGAAGGGGTTCGTCTTTGCACAGCTGTATGTAGTTTGTCACAGTTTTCAAGCCAACATTGAACAACAGTGAGCTCACGGAGCAAAGAGTCGTCAGGGTTTAGTGGATCTTCATAAGAGCGCAACAGTCGGCTTCAGAGTTTTCACAGAGGTGAACTCCTTTGTGAGGGATTCTTATTTGGTTTATTCATATTCTTTATTTACTCACTATTTTTGTTCATGATAACTAGTTTTTGGATTTCTCGGGCAGCTTCACTCACTAATGTTCATGACAACACAATTCGACCCAAATCCTTGAGCACAGGAGCCTTGAATTAAAAATCTTAACTCAGGATTAAAACCAAAGTCAGACAGACTCGGAGCACTTTATTTTTATTATTAACCATTTTGAACCATTTGGGTTGTT
>NW_024677349.1:0-664 GCF_008729295.1 Plectropomus leopardus | reverse complement strand
CAGATGTATTAGCAGGTATAGTTAAGCTTTTCAGGTGTTGAGGAGTTTGTGTGTGCATTCATGTGCTAGTCTTTGTAGGATGGGGTGGGGAGTTGTCACCTCTCCTCACCCTTTAAAGGCCAGTGTGACATTTTTGCTCCTAAAGTATCTCTGCACAGCAGCATGTGGACTCTTGTGGCTAATTTGAAAAGCAATGTAATGACTTTAGCAGCATGCCGCCTATGCTGTGCTCCTGCTTGGAATATAAGACAAAAATATTGGTGATTTAGTCTGCTGCTGAGTCTTAATGTGTGGCTTGTCTAGAGCAAATGTTAAAACTGTACATCAGGGGCAGATAGTGTTTTGTTTCTAGATAAGGTTTCTTGAACTAAGTAGTACCTTTAACCTGCCCTAATGGCTTGATTTAAGACTCTTTTTCATATTTCTGAACTGCAAAGCTGCATATGAAGTTGTTTCTAAGTTGTCTGCTTTATATACACCTTGTCCAACAGTCCAGGGTCTTTGTTGGCCTATTTTGGGCTTCATAATGCGCTACACATTTTCAAAAGGAGTCAGGTCTAGACTTCAGGCAGGTCAGTCTATCATAGATGCTGGCTTTGAACTTTGTTGTTTAAGTCAAGTCAAGTCAGTTTTATTTATATAGCCCATTATCACAAAACAAGGT
>NW_024677348.1:0-715 GCF_008729295.1 Plectropomus leopardus | reverse complement strand
ATAAAGCACTTTTAAAACAACCAGAGTCGACCAAGGTGCTGTACAAAAACAATAAAAATAAAAATAATAAAAATAATAAAGGACAATAAAATAATAGCACTAAAAACAGCATAAACAATAAAACATAATTAATAAATAGGCTAAAAGTGTATTGCCCGTCATATCTATGCACATGTGAAGCAACAACCCTACGTGATGTTAAAAGCTAAAGAAAACAGATGGGTTTTAAGAAGGGTTTTAAAATCAGACAGTGAGGAGGCCTGTCTAATGTGCAGCGGCAGCTCATTCCAAAGTTTTGGAGCCGCAACAGAAAACGCTCGATCCCCTCTGAGCTTCGGCCTTGTCTTGGGCACCCTCAGGAGCAGCTGGTCAGCTGACCTGAGAGACCGGCTGGGTGTATAGGGGTGCAGAAGCTCAGAGAGGTATGGTGGGGCAAGACCATTTAAAGTTTTAAAAACAAATAAAAGAATCTAAAAATGAATTCTAAAATGGATGGGCAGCCAGTGAAGTGAAGCTTAAATCGGTGAAATGTGATCAAACTTTCCTGTGCCTGTTAAAAGACGTGCAGCGGCATTCTGCACCAACTGGAGACAAGCAATGGAGGACCCACTAACCCCCAAATACAGAGCGCTGCGGTAATCCAGTCTGTTAGTTACAAAGGCGTGGACCACTGTTTCAAAGTGCTGTCTGTGAACAAATGGTTTTATTTTAGCCA
>NW_024677347.1:0-239 GCF_008729295.1 Plectropomus leopardus | reverse complement strand
TCTGCCATAATGTCTTCACTAATGCTAAATGCTGTACTTTAATGTTTGATTCCTAGTGTGGATTTTATCCTCCTTTGCCTACACCACCCCTAACAGGGTTTGTGTTGTTTCAGGGATCTTGTTCTCATATTTATTTTTTCATATTTCTCTCTATGTGTTTGCTGTTTGGTGGCTCTAGAGGCTAGAGAGAAAAAATGTTGCATATGGGAGGATCTCATGTTTGTACTTCCTGTCTTGTA
>NW_024677346.1:0-473 GCF_008729295.1 Plectropomus leopardus | reverse complement strand
GTGTGTGTGTGTGTGTGTGTGTGTGTGTGTGTGTGTGTGTTTCAGTGTCCACAGTAGGTGACTGATGTATTTGGACAGTCAGACTCGGGCAGCTGGTTAGTGTTGAGTGTCTGGAGGCTGTTAACGGTGTTGTAGGAGTGTTTGAGGGCGTCTCGGGGGTTAAATGCCCCCTCTGATGGTTAAAGTGGGGTCGTGACCCCCCCAGCAGGACGTCTGCAGGCTGCAGGATCCTCTGATCCACCGAGCCTCGATTCTTGTTGCTATTTCCTATTTTTGTGTTTAGGCTGAATGAGCGTCAGATTTGCTGGTTTTGTTTTCGACCAGATATTTTTGACATGTGGAGTTTTAAAATCTCAGCGTCTATTTGATTTAAATGAAGAGAAGATTTCTTTTGTTCGGGATGTTATCGTTAAAAATAAGGACATTAGAAAATGATTATATATTGAGACATTAACTTTTATCCGATACGTAGA
>NW_024677345.1:0-240 GCF_008729295.1 Plectropomus leopardus | reverse complement strand
GAAATGGAATATCATGTAATACGTCTGTTTATCTTTAGTGTATAATCACCTGAAAATATGAAATGTTGTCTTTCCGTTTCATGAGAATTATCTGTTTATAATTACATAAGGAGCAGGTCCTCATATACAGAGTCCGTTATCTTCACTGCTGTGTTTCTACAATAGTCCAGAACAGACAAATCAAACACTGGCGAGGGTTCAGTACCGCTCACATTTGAACTCATAACATGGGCAGAACCT